>NW_010141283.1:0-7904 GCF_000699245.1 Pterocles gutturalis | reverse complement strand
TCTTTCCCCTCAATTAGTGGTGTTGCTGGTGTGTCTTCCAGAAATAGCTACACCAATCTCAGAACCAATTTGATCCTTGAGGTCTTTTCCAACCTTAATGATTCTATGAATGTACAAATAGAACAAAACCTAAGACAGCAGAGGCTTTAGAGTGAATACAAATAGGAAATCTCACAAATCCATGTCTGTAAAGCCCGTATCTAGTCATGCACAGGAAGAGAGTAGAAGGATGTGTCAAAAAAAGTAATGTCTCTTCATCAAAACAATATGTAAGCTCTTACAAGATAGAGGGATAAGTACTTCATATAGTTGTTTCTAGGGAAAGTGAACGTGGAGCAACAATAGTTTCAGAGCTTCCTCTTCCTACAGTCTTCAAAGACAGACACTTTATCGGTTTCCCATCATCTGAGAACATGCCTATCCTCCTAGAGGCAGTTTCATAGAATTATAACTTACATCTCTCCCAAATGAGCTAGGAGAAAGACTTGAACATGCAGAAAATGAGGGACAGCCCAGAATACTTAAAGAACACTTTATAAAGGGCCTTAAATCCCCATACGAAGGCAGGAGAACATTTTCAGACAATTGAAGTCCTGAGCTTCAAACAACCTGAGGGCCAGGAGAACACCACTCTAAAGGCATTTTAAAAGGATAAAATACTCTTAAGAAGTTGATGTTAGCAAAAATACATCAGAGGAGTAGAATTATTTAAAAACAGGAAGCACAAGGATAACCTGTGGCAGGCAGATTAAATGCCAAGTAGGACCTGCAGAGTGCACTGGAGATGAGCCCTCCTAACAGGGCTGTGCATCTAGTACATGATAGCATGTGACTCAAACCAAAAATAACAACACAGAAAAGACAAAAGTTTCCAAAAAAGTTAGTCCATTCACTATTGGGGTAAAACCAGGTATTAAAAACACTTGACCTTCCACCAGTCAACCAGCAGACAAGTACTGAAGTTATTTTAAAACAACTGATCCAAATTACTTGCCACAAAGCATGTAACACGTTGGCTGATGAACAGGAAGCTTCTCATAAATGAGATGGACATTCAGCATTAAGAGAAAGGAGCACTCCTTCCCACTGCAAGCCTTAACAAGGAATCCAGTTTTCCTTCTGTAACAAGTGGACTGACTGATTGATTGATCAATCAACCAATCAATCAATCAATCAATCTACCCATGTATGCATGCATCCACCCACCCATCCATCCATCCATCCAACCACAGCCCCAGTTTCATCTCATACAGGTGGAATCAGTTGCTCCTTGAAGGAAGGCTACATAACCAGTTTAAAGCAGGTGCTGTTAAGCTGGTGAAGCTGGGTAGGAAGCTCATTTTCAGTAAGACATGGAATAGCTACATAATTGCCAATAACTTAAATGACTACGTGGAAAATAAGGCCATTACATATGCCTTGCCTTGACTCAGATCCTGTAAAAATTTTGGAGTAGAAAAATATAGAACTTGGTTAAAAATATCTAGGGATTATTTGGTATCAGCAAGGTCACTAAAGGAAGACTACCTCTGGTTCTAATGAAAAATTAGAAAACTGAACAGAAGAGCCATGTGGATAACTGAAGATGTGGGAGAAAACTACTTTATATTTAGTAATTCTACAGGCTCAACTTGTTGACCTGAGCTAGGAGAATATTACTAGCTACCTGCTCATCCAAGTATCTTTTGTAAGCCTGTAGCTTCATTACAGCTTTTCTCTCTCCGAGATATTTAACAGCACATCGTGCACATCGTTTATCCAGTCCTGTCATAGGAGCTTGTGGCTATTTTCTCAAGAGCTCTTCTAAATCACCAGTTCAATGGTCACTTCTAGATCCAGTGTAAACACACAGTAACAAGTACAACAGCTCTGTTACGGGCAGTATCCATCAAACAATTTACAAGAACCACATCATTCATACTGACCACTACAAGCAGGCATAAAAATTATTGATTCCCTGTGTCTTTTCCCCTTGGGTAGAACAACAGCTCCCATCATGCAGAGCTGCTTCTTTACATTAGTTGTGTCTAAATATTTCTATTATTACATCCGGCTATTTCCAGTTTTAAAATTCCCTCCATCCTCAGTTGTGGCATCTAACATCTGTATGGAAAGTGAGACGAGGATCCAACCCCTTGCTGTCTATGTGCCATCACACTGGATAGTTTTACAGAGGGTGTAGTTTTGTCTGGTTTGGTTTTGGTTTTTTTCATCTGTGTTAGTTTTGAATATGAGAAGTGGCACAGCAGACTGACTGACAGGCGTATGTCAAATTCATTCCCAAATGTCCCTGACTTTGGAGACTGAATAATTATCTCCAGGAAAGCTATTCCAGTGCTTCCCTATCCTGAACATCGGAAAGCTTTTCCGTATATCTCATCTCAGCCATTTCTCCTGTAATTCAAACCTCTGCTTGCTGTCCTGTCCGTCCGGCAGGAAGAGCGCAGCATCTGAGCAGACAGGCTGGCTCTGAATGAGCACGAGAAGGGAGGAAAGTCAGCGGCGTAATCTATCATGAGATACAGTAACTGGGGGGGAGACGAATTTTTCTTCTAACAGAACTCTTCCTTTTGAGTCCAAACACAGTTGATCTCTGAACCCCAGGGGGTCTTGGCTTCCAGGTGCCATAAAGAGTGATCCTCACCCTTTCAACCACCGTGAAATTCGAGCTACGATGGCACAGTGGGCTCAGCTGAAGATCCTCAAGATGGAAATTTATTTTCTTCCTTTTCAGCCTAGCTGAGCTCAAGTGGTTTTGGTCTAAACGGGGTGATATATGAGCAAATTACAGGGGTTTTGAGTGTACCTGCAGAGAGAAAAATAAATGCAGGGTGGTTTGAAAGAGTCTCTGCTGAGCTATCCGCTCCCTTACACACACACAGACTCAAAAATTACTGCCCTTATATATATCTGCAAATTTAATCCTTACAGCAGCTGTAAATCAGGGATTTTAAATATATACAAGCCCAGTTATGCTTGTTATAGCATATTCCTGCACCCAGCAAATCTTTTTAGATTGGCCATGTGCCTTGTTTGTCTTTCTTAACTGCTCCATAGTCACCAGGAAGCCCCCAAGCAGCTTGAGGTCAGAAGGGCTGATGCAGTCCCTACAACTTTTGCAACTGCATCTGTGTGTACAGTTATCAGACACAGATAAAAAAAAGGATCAACTCTCTTCCATGGATCAAATTATAACTACTTTTGGCAGGAATCGATGGTAGAGGATGCCATCAGTTTCATACTGATGCTCTTGTGATGTATCTGCATAATATGAGCTACTCAAAGGTGTGAAAGCTGTGAAGTCTCCTGCTTCAGTCAGTGCAATGTGGGTTGCCCCAGACTTTGAGAACACTGCCCATCCAGGACTGCAGTCCTCCAGGATATGAGGACAGCTTCCCAGACAGTTTTGATCACTCCACTCTCCCAGTGTTGGATGGCTGTGCTCCTGCAGAATTCAATTACTGCAGTCTCCAGGGTTTGAGGACTTGAAGGATGACTGTTAACGTTATTCTCTATGTAAGGAACAGGTGACATTAGACACAAGAAGAGTAAAACCCAAAGTCAGTACAACTTTCACTATGCAGATGGAACATGTCTCAGAGACTGTAAGAATTGCCTTCCTTTCTCAAAGTAAAGAGGGCAGTTTGAAACAATTTTCTCTACCTCGTTTTATTTTTATTGAAAATACAATAAAAGAGTTTGATGAAATCAAGGAAATGAGGAAATGTTGTACGTTAGTAAGATGCTTTTAAAACCGTACAGTTAAATGTAATACCAGTGGACTAGTATCCAGGCATTCTTTAAAAATTCAGGAACATTTGACCCTTTAAGGATGGTTTCCAGGCATAGAACAACTTCCTTTTACCTGACAATTTTCAGGTTTATCCCAAGTGTAAATAGAATGTTCTCACATTTGTCATCAACATGTATGAGGGAATGTAGGCCCGCGCCGCTTTCCACCTTGAGTCATGTCAGGCAGAGTACAAAGAAATTGGGTGTATAGGACAGTATCACTGGAGACATTGCTAGGTCATGCGGTATCTCAAGCAATGACATTTTGTAATCATTTTACTATTCTTTGCTGACATCCATTTTAATTTAAATGCAATTTTACCCCACATGGTTGACCAAAATTGGACACAATAATCTAAATGAAGACCAGTATCCTGCATACAATATTAATTGGTTCCATATTTCTGTTACAAATACTTCTTTTGATACACCTTAGAATTGAATTTGCTTTTTTCCCAGCTGCAGCACATTGTCACTCTTGTTCCTGCTGTGATCAATACACCTGGTTCTTCCCCTTCTGTCATTTGAACTCCAGAAGCCATTAATTTCCAATATTTTTTTTGCACACATGCTTGAGAGTGTTTGAACTTGGCCTCTGCACTGTTGCGTCTCATCCAATTTCATTGCTTCATTCCTCAGGATTATCCAGCTGGAGATGATGAGGACAAGGTAGGGAAACAATGAAAGAGTGCAAAAGGAAAAAGAACCAAATGCATGAAAGGCAAGAGCAATTAGTCTAAAGGAAAACTCTGTGTTGAAAGCAACAGGGCGCAGTGGATCACTGAAAATGAAAGGAAACAAAAGGTAGAATCAGGAAATGGAAATAAAAGGAGTAGGAGAGCAAGAAGGGTAAACGGAGTTCAATAACTTTTAAAAAATTACAGTTAAAATTGCACAGAAATATAACAAACCGCAACACTACAGTAGTTGCTCTGGTGTGCTTATCTGCGTACAACATCCACAATTCCTTTTGGTTAACTGACTGTGGTTTTGGTCTAGAAAAATGAAAGAAAAGACAGTGCCCCTTGTGCTAGGCTCCTCTACTTGGGAACGAAAAAAAAAAAAAAATAAATACACAAAAGGCCAGAGATAAGAGTCTGGAAGAAAGAACAAAAAGAATGAGAATGGACTGAGAGAAGCCCTCCACTGCCACTTGCCAGTTTGACTTTGGTCAATAGGATTTTACAGCCTTGTATAGAATTTAAAGGAGAAAAGAAGCAGAAATTTGGATGTAACACAGTGGCATCCTAGAGAAATGGTAATCCTAGAAATTGGTGTCATTTTTTGTTCAAAAACAAACTTTTATACAGGTGAATGAGGTTTTAAACCCATTCTATAAAAAGGGAAAATTGAGTTCTTGCAGCCACCTGGCCACAGCAGGGAGGAACTTGGTGTCCTGCCGTCACACCACGCTCCACGCGAGGGTCTTGCACAGGCAGCAGGAACACACGTTGGTCTGGCAACTGTTTGGGCAGGTTGATGAAATCCCTGAGCAAAAGGTGTGTAACCACTGAGCTTTACTTGCAGCTCTGGCTCCAGGGTAACTTCTGGAAAGCCTGAAGGAAAATAGGTAGGCTGGAGGAGATAGCTGATAGCACTAAGTAGAGGTATTAGCAAAGAACCGTAAAAATAGTCTCAACTATGACCCTTTAGAGAAAAAAGACTTGGACCTAAATTTGCTTCAAGTCTGAAAAAAAGTTGCTTTTCAGCTACAGAGATGTCTACCTTCATAGACAGCACATGGATAATTTTTTGACCAAACTGAGGTTATATTTAGACCCAAGCACCACAACAGCACGATCTGCATTTTTTTTTTTTTTAGACAAGGCAAAATGTAAAGGTAGAATGTGAAATAATGAACAAAGTATCAGACTGGAACAGACTCTCAAAACATGGAACCTGTTTTCCACAATCATAGCCAATTTTTTAAGAGTGAATCAGAAAAGTTAAGTTAGAATAGAGGATACCCACTAAATAGTACACAAATGGGACAATCAAATAGTGATATTTCCCCTGGTCATCCACTAACACAAAATAGATATTGTGGAAAAAAAAAATTGAGAATCACTGACTCTTCTAAACACGGAATCGTATTCAGAACAGCCGCAATGGCTATTACAGTTTGTGTAAAATGCTTTTGTGCAATGATTCTTATAGTTATGTTCAAGGAATCAGCATTAAATGTAAATCTAATCCCTCATTCAATGTCAAAACTCATTGGCAAGTGGAATTGCCATTGCTCTCAGGGCTTCCAGAGCAGCTGAGTTTGGCAGAACTCGAATGCTGTGGTCATTGTAAATGGAAGTGATCTGAACGAGTGAAAAACAAATGCTGCAGAGGTACGCCCAGGCAAGCAGACGCAAACAGTAGGACTGGCAGTAGCCAAGAAAGTTATCTCCAGGCAGTGTAGTGGTATTTATTATACTACATCTAGCTGTACTGAAGAAAAGAGGAAAACTTTGAGTATTTTGAGGATTTCCTATTATGATCAGTAGCAGATGACGATACACAGGATATTTCCCACGGGAAAAATCTTTTTATACTGACTTGCACTTAAGGTCAAAGGGAGGGGATGGATGTGGGCACGAGCAGACCCACTGTTCTCCATTTGATCTTTGCTGGGGGTAGCGAGGCCATAAAAGCACTTTTGCCATGACGAGTATTGGTAGTTAAGTTATTTGGTTGGTTGGTTGGTTGGTTAGGTTAGGTTTCTAAGTGAAAGGAGCACATTCAGCATGAAGTGTGGAGGGCAGCTGTGAACGGGGTGGACACACTGGAGTTCATCAGGTCACCAGCATGAACCGCAGCACTTACTGCTCAGTGCAAAGACACCCCGGAGACACTGCTGGAGCCCATGTGGGACTGGTGCAGATGGCGCGAGGCCAGTGACAGCACCCCGGGGGGCACGCTGCTGGCACTGCTGGGCTGCACCAACCATAAGAAAAGAAGGCTGAGAGGAGACCTTATCACTCTATACAACCACCTGAAAAGAGGGTGCAGTGAGGTGGGTGCTGGGCTCTTCTCTAAAGTAACAAGCGATAGGACAAGAGGAAATGGCCTCAAGTTGCACCAGGGGAGGTTTAGGCTGGATATTGGAAATGATTTCTTCACTGCAAGAGTGATGAGGCATTGGAACAGGCTGCCCAGGGCAGTGGTGGAGTCACCATCCCTGGAGGGGGTCAAGAAACGTGTCAATGTGGGGCTTCGGGACATGGGTTAGTGGGTTGGGTGGTGTTGGGTTGACGGTTGGACTTGATGGTCCTTGAGGTCTTGTCCAACCTTAATGATTCTGTGATTCTATGATAAGGAGAACACAGCCACTGGGTCTCAGGCACAGGGACTGCCCTGGGCATGCCCTTGAGCCCCACACCTCTGGGAGGTGCACACTGGTGGGGGTCCCACATCACCAGTAAAGGAGCTACAGGAGGGGGTTAGCTGACTGAAGTACTGAGTCCTGAGCAACGGGCCTCGAACCAAAGTTGGCCTCTAGACAAAACCCTCCAACAGAACAATGTATAAGAACAGCACCTGATCATTAGCAAAGTATGTGTGCTCATTAGCAAATAGCTTAGTTACAGTATAATCACTAGTGAAGATCGAATATCGTGGGACTGTCCCTTCTTTCCCATGTCCAGAGACAGGTTGTCGAGGCCGTAGGACCAGCTGTCCGGCCTTGGTTGGAACGATGCGGCCAAAGCCAAACAGATAAAGAAGCTCCCTTGGTTCCTCCTTGAGCCCTGGCCAGGTTTGGGGGGGAATCTAATGGAGAACGAAGCCAGATGTTCCACATTTGAAGTGATGTCAGCTTGTTTATTCAATGGTATAAAAAGCTGTTACAGTGACGCTGGAGACCTCACCTATGAGTGGGCGCACTGCGTAGGACCTCCCAATTGCCGGGACAGGTTCTCCAGATCCTCGCTGCAACTGGGGCTCCCCAGCAACTGCGGATCTGGCTGATGGTAATTAGGGCAATTGGTGATGTACATTATTTAATCACTATGGTCAACCACATATAGTAATACCTGTCTTGTTTCCTTTGCACTGGGCTATTTTGTCTTTTATCTTATTGCTTTGCACTATATGATCATATTCTGTTTCATTCTTACTTATTA
>NW_010141282.1:86911-87828 GCF_000699245.1 Pterocles gutturalis | reverse complement strand
CTCTCAAGGAGTTCTTCTCCCAGTCCATATGAGTGCCTGGGATTGCCCTGGCCCAAGGGCAACACCTTGCACTTGGCCTTGTTGAACCTCAGTAGCTTCTCATGGACCCACTTCTCTGGCCTGTCCAGGTCCCTCTGGATGGCATTCCTTCCCTCTATTGTATCAACTGCACCACTCAGCTTGGTGTCATCTGCAAATTTGCTGAGGGTGCTCTTGATTCCCTCATCTATGTCATTGATAAAGATGTTGAAGAACACCAGTCCCAAGACAGACCCTTGAGGGACACCACTGGTGACCAGCCTCCATCCAGACACAGAGCCGTTGACCACAACCCTTTGGCTGTGATCACCTGACCAATTCTTTATCCATTGAACAGTCCATCATTCAAATCTATACCTCTCCAATTTAGAGAGAAGGATGGTGAGGGACCATGTCAAAGGCTTTGCACAAGTCCAGGTAAACTGCATCTGTTGCCCTTCCTTTGTCCACTGATGCTGTCACTCCATCATAGAAGGCCACCAGATTGGTCAGGCAAGATCTGCCTTTGGTGAAGCCATGTTGGCTGTCTCAGATCACTTCTTGGTCTTGTGCATGTCTTAACATGGCTTCGAAGAGGATCTGCTCCATGATCTTCACAGGCACAGAGGTGAGGCTCACCGGCCTGTAGTTCTCTGGGTCTTCTTTTCTCCCTTTCTTAAAAATAGGAGCAATGTTTCCTTTTTTCCAGTCACCGGGAACTTCACCCAACAGCTATGATTTTTCAAATATGATGGAGAGTGGCTTGGCTACCACATCAGACAGCTCTTTCAGAACCTTTCATGAACTGTTCCAGCATGGGTACCTTCCGCAGGTGCAGTCCTTCTGGAACAGACTGCTCCAGCGCGAGCTTCCCACCGGGGCACAGCCTCCTTTGGGGC
>NW_010141282.1:0-86801 GCF_000699245.1 Pterocles gutturalis | reverse complement strand
TACCGTGGGCTGCTCCACGGGCTGCAGGGGAACCTCTGCCCCAGAGCCTGGAGCACCTTCTTCCCCTCTTTCATTGACCTTGGTGTCTGCAGAGTTGTTTCTCTTAATCTCACTCCTCTCTTTGACTGCAGTTTCTCTTAGCTTTTATTGCTGAGCAGGTGTCATATGGAATATCCCTCTGGTCAGGTGGGGTCAGCTGTCCTGGCTATGTCCCCTCCCAAGATCTTGTCCACCCCCAGCCTACTGGGGGTGAGGGTAATGTTGGGGAGACAGCCTTGATGCTGTGCAAGAACTGCTCAACAGTAGTCAAAACACTGCTGTTATCAACAACCTTTCTAGCTACCAATGCAAAGCACAGCACCATGAGAGCTGCTACGGGGAAAATTAACGCCTTCTCAGCCAGACCAAATACAATGGTATCTGTGTTTATGATCATTCATGCTTTTTTCTGGATATTCTTTAGTTGCTTCACATCTTCTTGAAAAGCACTGCCCATAATTTGACAGTTTACATCTTGAAACTTCCCCAAGTTGAGGAGATCTGAAAGATTACTTCCTGTGTCCTTGGGGCTGCATATCCGTTTTTACAAACGCCAAAATGATGACTGACTCCTTGCTTCACCAAAATATTGCTAACTTATATCAAGCTTGTAATTCCCGATAACCCTAGGTCCTTTTCTGAAAAACTGCTACCTGCTCAGTTATTTCCATTTTATATTTGTGTCATTAATTATTTCTGCCCAGGTACATTACCCATATTCCTGTTGAATCTCATCCAGTGCCTCTAGACACTTTATTTTATTTGTGAAGGTCATTTTGAATTTTATTCAGTGCCCTTCCAGGTTCATGTTGTCTGCAGGTTCAGTAAACATGTTTTCTATTCCATCATCTAGGTTATTAATGAAAAAGTCAAGTAGAACAAAACTCAGGGCAGAAACCCAGTTGATGTAGTCTTGTATTTTGATAATTACTACGTGGATTCCCTTATCCAAATAGTTTTGTATCTGTGTGATACCGTGACTGTGCGTGTTTTGTTCCTAGTTGGCTTATAAGAAGATTGTCAAAGGCCAAGATAAAGTCAAGGTACATGACATTTGCTTTCTATAAGGTTTCTTAACCTGTTGTAAAAGGAAATAGCTTGTTTTGGAATTATTTGTTCTTAAATCAACGTTGATTGCTACTCATCTTTTACATTTAGGTGCTTACAAGCTAGTTTGATTCATTGTTCAAGAGTTTTTCTGGGAATTAAGCTTAAGTTGACTGGTCTAGAATTCTCTTGTTCTTTCTTTTTTTGTTTTCTCTCTGTCTTTTCATGGTATATACTAGATTTATTCTTCCAGTCTTTTATTGTTTTCTACAAAGTCTCAAAATCAGTTTCAGACAGTTCTTCAAGGATACTGGGATGAAATTCATACACAAATGACCTGAAAAATATCTAACTTAGCTAAGTACTCTCTGATCTGTTTGCTCTTTCTTGTGGCGCAAGCCCATGCCCCTCCTTCTTCATGAGTATTAAGTAAATGATCCATGTCTCTCCCCTTGAAATTTTAAACGAAGGGTGGTAGAAAAAAAGGCATTAAGCACTTCAGCCTACTCACATCATCTGTCAGTTGATCTTCCTCTCTATTGATCAACAGATCCCTCATATACCTAAATGTAGTAATAGAATGATTTCTTGTTACGCTTGATACACCTTGTGAACTTTGTACTTTGACCATTATGACTTTATCCCTACATGTTTGTGGAATTTTTATACTTACTCTCGTGTATTCTGATATCCTTCTGCTTTCTTCAGCCTTTTTTTCCTATCTTGGTAGCAGTAAAGAGCTCATAATGTATTGTTAAAACCCTACTATTCTCCTTCTTACCTCTTTATTGGGATTGTGCCTATGATATTATTATAATTTCTTGGAAGAGTGGTTATACCTCTTTAACTTCTTTTTTCCTGTGTACTGTCCCAAGGATTTTTACCTTTTAATACTCCCAAGATCATTGAGTTCTATATTCTAGAAATCCGTGGATTTTATCTTGCTTTTCTCCCTCTTTCTTTTCTGAAGAATTGTGAACTTCATGACTGTCTGTCTGGCACTCTCACTCGCTCACTCTGTTCATCCATACAGGCTAGAGCCCAGTCTTGAATGAACGTGTCTTTGGTCTTTACTTTCTGAATTAAAGAAAAAAAAAAGTCTCAGGTGCATTCCATGAGGATGGTGGAAAGCTGTGATCTGCTGTATCCTTTTCTCCACAGAATATGCGTAATTAATCCCCATCTTCACCAACTATTTCATGCAAATGCTTTGGCTTACTCCACTAATTGTGGTTTTTCCCCATCATAACAGAGATGATTTCTTTTGCCTTTAATCACTACCTGTAGTTTTTCATTTTGGACCTCAGAGCATGCTTGTGCAGTCTGTTTTGCGAGGCAACACTTTCATTTTTTCCTCTTCCATAACCTTCTCACAAAAGTTATATATAGCCTTTTATATTTTTATTGGAGTCATGCAACTTATCCCATCAGATTTCTGTCATACTACTTAAGTCACAATCAGATGATGTGTTAAGATTTCTAGTTTATTTTTCTGTTCACCAAACTTCTTGCGTTATTATGTGGAGATCCTTATCTGATAGACATTTTATCCTCCTTTTTTTTCTTTCCCCTTCTGGCAATCTATTTTCTGTCTTGCTCACTTCCTCTTTGGATGTCCTGACCAAGTTACTGTTGTTTATATTTAGTTATTCAGTTTTTTTTCACCTGCCCATTTGCATCCTTGCTAACCTACTGGACGGTCTTTTAACAAGTTGGTGCTTGGACATCCTCCTCCTTCTGTATGAGGTGAACATCCTTTTGTCCTTAATAGCATTTTCCATGGTCAAAGAAGTAAAATCTCTCCTCAGTGATGCCATCTATATCCGTGTGTGACACAGTTATCTCCAGCATTTGTGTCCTTGCTGATCCCTGCCTCTGCTGTGAGGACTGGGAGGAACACTGATTCCTTCAGCACTGCTTCTAGAAAACTGTAGTCACTTTTGAGGCTTGATGTCCTTCAAGTGTTTTTGTAAATATTTTTGTATTCCTTATGTCCTCTGTGTTTTGTCTTCTTCCTGTGTTGGCTCCCTGAACTGGAATGTCCAGGAGGCTAACCTGGCCTCACTTAAAAGCCACTTAATTCCATTGTGATCTGAATTTACTGACTCAAAAATTGGTTTATAGTATCAAGATACTGTATTTCTTTTCCTGTATTTATGGGTTCCATTTATTTTTCCTTTTAAATTTCCCCTCCTCTTTCTTTTCTTCTTTTTTAGAATTATTTCTTCTTCTTAGCTTGCAAGTCCCTTGTGGCAAGAGTTTGTATTCTCTCATGTCAGCTATGTCTTAATAGACTTGCTGTTCTTCTCTCAGTTTTCCTTGTACATAATTTTATTTTCTTGGTGGCTTTTTTGGAAGTTTTGCAGACCGGTGCCATTGCAACCATATGGTTCCGTATAATTGTCCTCTAAAATTAAAATTTTTGTCTGATTTCTGTCCCAGCTTTGTGTAATTCTTCGCTATTGACTAACTTTGTTCATGCTCATTTGCTGTTTCAACCTATTGGGAACCAGATGAAGGTTGAATGCTCTTCCCCAAACCTGAGGCTTTGAGCAACCTGGTCTAGTGGAGGGTGTCCCTGCCCATGGCGGGGGGGTTGGAACTAGATGATCTTTAAGGTCCCTTTCAACCCAAACCATTCTATGATTCTATATGATGCTAGTTAATAGCCATTTCACAGCATTTGAACCCTGCATCTTAAGGCAATGACAGATTTCTATCATACTGAACCTGTCATGTTGCCACCAATGTTTGCAGACTTGTTTGGAAGGAAATCTTCCACACAAGCAGATATTCAGTAGTTCTTGGTTTAATGCTTGGAAAGATGGGAGGACATCTGCATATGAATCTGTAGGTTTTTCCTTTTGTTGGTTTTCTTTTTTGTTTTAATACCAAATAATCAGAAAATTCTAGAGAAGGTAATATTTAAAGTGTCTGCACAATCATAACCGCTTACGTTAGTTCGTCTAGAGACCAGCATTTAAAACTGATGTTTGGATACAGGTAACTTGACTGCATTTTCCTTTAAGATGACTAAATCTGAGACAGCTATTTAGTCTCCCTCTGTTATCAGTGGAGAGGAGGAGAAATACCTCTTGAGAGCTATTCATCCTAAATATATTACAGTTTTAGGATGGGATTAATGGCTCTCTGGAGATGATTATGGTGGCTTCAGTTAGATACCTAACTTTCAGGAAGATAATAGGATATATGCATCTTAGTCCCATGCCTGATCAGATTTATCTGAAGAACATTTCTATTGTCCAAGTATACAACACAGAAAGCTACTATGCTTTGTCTTATTTTGTAGAGATTTTTATGTTAGAGTTTTCCAGAGTTCAGAAGAGTTGTATTTATCTTAAAATATTTCCTTTTTTAAACCTTGTTTCGTCTCCTTACCTTTTTGATTGTAACTTGCTCCTTAATTTGGTTTGTGATGAAGAAACTCTTCATATTCTGGTTTGGTGTGGCCTCTTTTTGATGGGTCATGTCTTTTGAGACTTCCCTTCAGCCATTTGCTCTCCAGTATTGCAGGTAAATACTGTTCCTGTTACCTTCCTCACAGGTGGCATGAAGATTAATTAAACACTTTTGCGTGAATAAACCTCTTAAATTATTATTTTCAGTGAATATTTTTTCTTGTATTTCAGAGCATTTCATGATGCAGCCACTAAAAATAAGTGATCCTGGACAACAGATTAGACATATTTGTTGTTTTTTGGGGAAGAGCTTATGTCATTTTGGTGTTACACAAGTTTCCCTCTTTATCTCTGTACAGCCGTAAGGTGTCCATGACACTATTATTCTGGCCACTCTGTTGCCAAAAAGTTGTCAAGAAATTAGTGGAGAATTCAGAGAAGAGCAACAGAAGAGGCTGAAGAGATTGAAATATGAGCAAAGATTACAAGATTTTAATATGTACAGTTTGGACTAAATGATGACTAAGACATATGATAACAATCTACAAGTATTTGAAGGGTGTAAAATATTAAGACAAAAATGGAATTATTTTAAGATGTTCAAAGGGGTAAAACTCGGCAAGGAAAAATTTCAGTGTAAATCACAGAAACGTCCTGAAAATTGCATGTGCTGGAGTCATGGAGTGGATTCTGCAAGAAGGTGGTGAAAGCCTACAGTTTCACAGAGCCCAGAGATCGCACACATGCGTGCACACAAAAGCACACCAGTCTCATGCCCCTGGTTTCCAAGCAGCTGCCTAGACCGAGTGATGTTTCAGCAGAGGCCGTTGGGCTCTGTGTGGCCCAGCTGGACAGCCAGGTTGGCCTGTGTCACAAATTGGGCTTTCCTGTGGGCTCCTGGAGAATGAGCTGCAGCACAGAGGATTTGTTCTGGTGGCAGCAAACAGCCTTCAGCTACTGTTTTTATGGAGATGCCCTTCTCCATCATGTGGCTGTACATGCACCCATCCATTTGATAAGTGTAGGCAGAATCAAGCTGTCACCAGTACAATATAGGCAGAAGACTCAAGGAAATATAATGAAGAATTCTAAAGTATCCTGGCAAAGGACTGATATGACGTTAGGTGTTTTCTTTTTCCTTTCACCCTCTTCTTTCATCTTGAAGTTGGTGCAATCACATTAAAAACTGTTTCTCAGTAGACTTTCTCCCCACAATTTAGGAGTCCTCAACACCTATTTGTTCATTCTGATAAATGCTGCAGATTTACATTGTAGGTTTTATTTAATTAGGAAGTCCTTTATCATCCTGGTGAATTGTAGTGGACTAAGTCTAAAAATATTTAACTGTTGTTACCACTGTTTAATCGGGATGGTATTTTTGCTTAATAGGGGCATCTTTACTGTTTACAACTGGTTTTGCACTCATCATGGATACAGACAGAAGGAGTGCGGACTACAGTTCTTGCTTCCTCCTCTGCCCTCTGTTCCTCATTTTTATTTTCTTGTGTGCAAAACCGTCGTGCATGCCAGGTTGGGGAAGCATCCCTCCTGTTAAGACCAAACTTGCTCTCTGTTGCAGTATAAATAGTGCTTGCTTCCAACTTCAGAGTAGTACCCAGTGTTGCATTCATACTGTAGCTCCCTGGGAAGCAATAGCTGTATTAAAGGGTTTTCCATGTATAGAAGAGTTTTGTATTTGTGACTTTGAATTCGCTGGACAACTCTGAGCACACATCTGGGGATAGGCCTTTAAGCTTGTGAGATATTAGGTTACTGGAATATTTCAGCTCTGGAGTGGCTCAATTTAAGAAGGTCCTACTTCACTGGTATGTACAGGAAAAAGGAAACCAAATGGCAGTCTTTATAGTACTCCAAATATAAAGCTGGGAGCATATCCAATTTTGGTAATCCTACATTATCTGTAAACCGCTGGAAGAGGAGGGGGAAGTTACACCAGGTGAGCCAGATGTGTTTTGAAATGTCATTTAGTTTGCTAGACTGGGGCTTTTGATTTGATAAAAGCACCTTGTTCTGCTTTGTAAAAGTACCCGGCTGGGCAAGACGAGACCATTTGGTCAGTCAGAGGCCACAGAGGAAGGCTGAAGAGATGGCTCATTTTTGATTGTAGAAGTGATGACTTCAGTAAAGTCACTACAGTCTTTGCTGACAGCACATGAAGTTTCACCATGACCTAATTAGTCCTTTTGCTTTTGAAAAACATCCTCTGAAAATTACATGATAGAAAGCCGTTGCTGTCTTCCTTAGACTCACCAGAACTGTTGTCTTCCCAGTTGAAAATCCTGGGCTGTCTGTCCCAGTCATACTCTTGGGAAGAGGCTTTCCCATCCTTGCCTCTCTGGCACATATGGCCAGCTACAACCTAGACCCCGAAGTAAAAGAATTCTTCTATCCCTCTGTCTGTTCATTTCATTTTCTGAGTGTGGATGATCTGCTTCTGCACCGTCAGCCGTTGTTTAGCTTCAGCCTGGACGCTCCAGAGCAAGTGTTGCAGAGAGGGATGCTGGGTTTTAGGGTTATGCTGTGTTGCTACAGATCATGTCACCTCAGTGGGTAAACAGTCCAAAAATAAAACCAGCAAATGATACAAAAAGGAATCCAGTTATATTTTTATATCTCATTAAGTTTCACTCCTCCTTCTGGTTTTATTGGCAGAGATATCAGGGGAGTGTACATCTCCATCTGACAAGAGGTGAAAAGATCTGCAGCGGTTGTGTGGGTGGACTTTTTTTGGTTTTTGGTGTTTGTTTGTTTTTGTTTTTTTTTTTTTTTTTTTTTTCTATGGTGATTAGATGGGAAGGGGTTTAGGATCTCCCACACCTGTCTCATTTGAGGAAATCCTTATTTTATCTTGTATAGAAAACAGCTGATGATTTAAGATTTGTTACTGGTATCCTGCCCAGGGCTTCTTTATTTAGGTACTCAGCTTAAAGAGCTCCTGTCCCAAGCTGTCATTTAACAGAGGATTGCTTCATATTGCTGTGAGCCAAAGGTATAGCTGGGTGGACTCCCTTTTGAACCTTGAAGTTCCCTTGTGTGGTAGTGACAGATGAGTAAAAGGGGAGATTCCACCAATCCAGGCTTTGGTTTCAACCCCAATCTGTTCCCAAAGCTCTGCATGACTTTAATTTATGACTGCAGAATACTGGCTGCAAGAGCCTGTCCTCTTCAGCCCCCATGGTTCACTGTGAGATTAATAATTAATCAGTACTGTTACCTTCTGTTATTTTCAGGGGTCCTTGACTACCTACCTCCTACTCTCCAGAGGATAGCTAAGACATGGCTGGGTTGTTGTGTTAGAGCTTGACCTGCATTCTCCATTCAAACACTTAGAGCAGCCCAAGTCAGGAGAGGCAGTGGGAAAGATACTGCGTGCCTTTGGGTTTAGTACAGATAGGTCCACTGAGCAATTCCTTACCATGGGGTTTGTCTGGTTTTTTTCCTAGCTTTGCGCTGGGGTCATCCAGCATGTTCAGCACCTATGTTGTTAGTGGCTTTTCTGGAAATTAATTATGTCTGCCAGGATTACCAAGCCCTATCCCAGATATGTTTCCACATCACATTTAAGTCTATGCTTGGATTATGGTCCAGTCAGCTTTTCTGGCTTTCAGTTGGAATAGAGAGCCTTTCTCTTAGGCTCATCTGTAGTGAATGTTTTAGCTCTGTCAGATTTTGATCTTTAAAAAAGTTGTTTTTCAGACAGTAGCTATGGATTTGATAGAATCAGAGTTATTATGACTCTTTTTATAGTTATAATCCTCTGCTGTAAGAATTCAGTTTGTCTCATGTCCACTACTTAGGCTTTCCCAGTAGTTATTTATACCATACGTACTGGATCTGGGATGCATATGGTAAGGGGCATGACTCCCCAGTGTGGATCTGATGCATGGAAAAACTCAGTTAGTATTTAATGAACTTCTTCATATATTCAATATGAGGATGTTGCCGAGAATATGAGCCTTGGCAAGTAGTAGTATCAGCTCAGCTTTTTTTTTTTTTTAATACTTAAAGCACTGAACTTAAGCACACTTGAACTCAGTAGCTAGAGAAAAACATGCAATTTCCCTAAAGTAATTTCTGTAAGCTGATATTGTAAGATGGCCTTGCAAAGGCCAAAGAACGAGGTATTCCCACTGAAAGAGTTACAAAAAAATTCTTAATTACCAGAATCCTGTAGTATGTACAAGTTGTGATTATTCTTTCTCTGAAAACACCGGTGTTCCTTTCACTTCACTGAAGGTCTCTTTGTACAGTAGACAAAGACGCATAAGGAAAACAAAACACATTGCATCTGGGAATTTAAAAAAAAAAAAAAGTATTTTATTTGTTCCAAGTAACCTATACTGTTAATTCTAAAAATGAAATAGAATATTTTTCTAAAACCTTAATATGCATCTCATGCATTTCCATGGAATGTCCTTAACTATTCACTGACTCACTGCCTATTCATTTATAGCTAATATATGGCACTTTTATTGTGGTTTCTAAAGTATGGAGGTTATATGAGTCAGATGCAATTTAGAGTAGAGATTATCTTTAAATAATCAAACACATACTTTGACAAAAATACTAAAAAAAGGAAAGAAAGTGTTCTCAAAATCTGAAGTGCTTTCTCAAAAGACTTTTTTTTCAATAAATAAGGGGGAAGAAATGTTATGTAAACCCAAGTGTTTATCAGACATCCGTTTACTTCCTTCAAGGAGGTAAGGGGTTTTAAGATTTTCAGAGCTCATGAGAAAGGCACATCCTTGAGTACTTGTACCAAGGACGTGATGGAAGCATTTTCCTTGAAAATTTTCAGCAAGAAGACATAAGGTTAGAGGTGGCATGAATTATAACTTTCTTTAAGATTTTAATCAAGGACGTTTTGCAGAATGTGGGAGTTTGGATCTCTCCTTCAAAAAGTAGGAAAAAAAACCCAACCAAATACCTCCTTTCCTACCCTTTTTTTTTCTTTTTTTTTTCCCCCTTCTCAAGCTGATTCTGGTTCTCATAAAGTTTTTTCATTAATGATACAGTGTTAGTAAGGGCAATTGTTAGATGTTTTTGTTGTGACTTTGAAGTTCTTTTAAGTTCTTTTGTTGTGACAGCTGCTAGGCTGGCATTTCCTGGCCATCAGTGGGATATGATGATAGCTTGCCTGCTTCCCTTCTTTCTGATGGATTTTCTCGGAAAGGATACCAAACTGGCAGACCAAGATTCCTATATTAACAAAGCAGAAGCGGGCTGAAGTTGAGAGAAATACGGAGATCCAAGGAATTATCAGTTTTCTGTAGCGTAGTCAGCAGTGAGATCTACAGACAGAATCAAAAAGATCTCAAAGTTAGGTACGTGTATTCATCCTTCTGCTCATATTTTTTTCTTACTTTCTTTTTTAAGTGTTTGGTGCAGCAGCAAATGGTTCTGGCCTGTCAACCTGACATCAACCTACGTAGAGGCTACATTCTAATAAATGTGTATTTTTGCTATGAAAAGATAACATACTGTTGCTTTAAAAAAATCCCAAACAGCCTTGCACAGAAGCATTTTCAACACTATGTTAAGCCTCATATTTTTCAGTTACAAAAGGGCTTTTCTTCCTCTGCTGATCTTTTTTTAATAACCAAAGGAGCAAATATGTCTTGGTTTTGAGCTTTAATCTGGTGCTTTGTGTACTCTGATGACCTCCTAATCATACTCTCCATGACATGTCAATCTACTGCTATGGAAAGTGGGTGATTTGGGCTGTCATGAAGGCGTTGATATGCTCATATATCCTGTGTACTTAGGACAGAGGAGTTCAAAGAACTGCATTAACCAAAGGAATGAAATGTTATGGGCACCCATAATTCAGCTACCGAGTGTCCCTTTCCCAGTTCATGAGTGGTTCTTTATCTGTGTTGTGACTTCAAATGTGAGCACCAGGTGTGAAGATTTCTGTTTATTTTTATTGAAGCAAAAGCAAACACCAAAAAATTTTGAGCTGATCCAGGTGATTAAATGTAAAGATGTGTGATAGGTTTAGTAAATAGTCAGGGTGCATATGTCTAAACAAGGAAGGAGGTTGTAGAATGAAGTTTTAGTTTATAATGCTCTCCTTTCATTATTATATAACCATCTGCCTCTCTGGCATGTTCCTTAAAATCTGGTGATTTCCATTTGTAACCTTCAATGTTACACTGGTGTTTCCTCTGCTGAGCTAGTGAAATCATCCAGATTACAAGGTAAATGCTGTCAACAACATCTACAGTTGTATTCTTCATAAAAACTAAAAGATAGGACTGAACTTTATTATCAAATGGAGACCAGTCTAGTGCGCAATTTGAGCAGCATGATGTGAATGTGAGTCTGAGGGAGAGGCTATACTCCTCTTGGTGCTGGTAGGGCTTCCTCTGTGGTCTTTGATGCGATACCCAACTCTTCTGCCTGGAATTTCCCATCTGTAATGTGTAGATAATGATATTTGCCTCTCTGGTGAAGATTATGAGTTTGTTAATGTTTGTAAAGTTCTGTGAAAATGCAAAGTGTTGTAAAAAAAATAATGTGTGTGTGTATATGTATATTTGTCACCATTACATTGAGGTCTGTCAAAGTGAACACTTTCACCTTCATAATCCAGCATTTTTAATACTATTTTTCAGTGAGTCAGGCATAGATTTATGATATTGTGAAACTGTCGTTTGAGGAAGGCATGGTCCAACATCTTAAATACACTTTTCTGGTTTTCCCTGAGAAACAGCATCATCATTTAAAACTTCTTATTGAACATTTCTTCTGAAAGTTTTTTTTCTACAATTTTTCTTTGGCTGTTCAGTTTCAGCAAATGACTTAAGAGGTTTAGATTTTTAGGTCTGCATCTCAATCCATCCTTCACTTGCTAGAAATCCTGGAGCAAGTTGATTTGTCTGCTGTGCACTGAATCTTGACAGATCCCCTTGGATGTGCCTAATGCTCTGCTGAATATTGTGGTGAAAAAAGCAGAAAACTTTTCCATGGATGCAGATGTGAGGCCTTACAATCACTGTTCTGCTTTTCTCATCTCTAAATTGGTTACAAGGATGAAAACAGATTTATGATCTGATATGTACTATGAAAGATGTGAACATGCAGTGTTTTAGCCACTGGCATGCCTCAGTGAATATACAATGGTGGTTTTAAGAGTGCTGAATGTTTCTTTTTGATGCATGGTCTTGGACAAAGGGTTAAAAGATCAGGAAGGCCAAACTCAGGTTAGTGGTTCTCTTGGTTTGGTGGGTTTTTTTGTTGGGGTTTTTTTGGTGTGTTTTTTTAAAATTATTATTATAGATGCTTTATAAGTAAAAGGAACTTGAAGCTCCTTGCCTAGGCTGTTCTTGAGTTGTGGTGTAGATGCTTTGAGGGTATAAACCACAGAGGAAGTTGGGATAAAATAGCTACTTAAAAAGAGATTAAGGGATTTACTTCAGTGCCTCTATGGGCTGTGATTTAAAGGGAGAAGAGCCTATTTTTTCATGTTACAGCTGCTTTTATTAGCTACAGGTTTTAACTTCTTGGAAAGATTCTCATGTCTTTCTATCGGCCAATTTTGGGAGTTAATCCAGACCAGTCAACAGAACTGTTCCTTGCGCTTGATTTCTTGGTAATTTAAAAGCTTTTTAGTGTCTAATCTGTCCAGTGTAACTCCCTAGTCTTTCACCACAAACGGTATTGATCAGCAAGAATAATAGGTAACCATTCATAAACTCAATTTTCTAGAGATAAAAAAAAGAAAAAAATAAAAGAAACTGGGGGTGTGGAGGGAAGAAGGCATTACATAAACCAGAACTGAAAAAAGAATGATGACTCCAGGTCAAAAGACCCTTGAAATTTCTCCTTGTCATTAGTTAATATTTTTTTTCCTGTAGAGTTATATTTGGGACAGGAGCTGAACTTTGTGTTCCTACTTGCTTTGTCAGCGGTGATCAGTGGGGCACAGCTTTGTCAGTCTTTGAGTCTGCTGGCACCCTCAGAATTTTACCAGCACAGTACTCAATAGAGTATTTTTGTAGAAATTCTTGGTGATGTTTTCTGGAAACTAGTTTCTATATGACAGATAAACTCAGGATGGCATGATACTGGGCATTTGAGACAGAAAGCTCAGTGCTGTTACCACGTTCAGTAAGTGGAGGCTTTTTTTCAGTAGTCCCAGAAGAACAAAATTATATGCCAGGTAGTAGATGTTTGCATTTGAAAGGGTTTTCTCAGTTGGTTCTTAGTCACTTGTACTGTGTGAAAAATGCCTTGAACCTCCTTAAATTTTATCTCACAAAAGTTTGACTCTAGAATTGTTCTCCACTTGTGCACATTTATTTTTTCTTTTTCAAATGTCAGCTCAGTATTTCAGTAATATATTCAATCATGCCTCAAATTCTTGCAATCCATTTTCAGTAGTGGATCATCCAGTTAGGAGATAATGCTCTCTGCATTTTTGTGAGGCTTGATTTGTCTTAGGATCAGAAATACCCCAAGTCACTTTTGAAAATTAGTTGTAGCTTGCAAAGTAGCTTCAGTCAGAGTTTGGAAATTGTGTACTGTGGCTGATTCAGTCTCCTAAATGGAAGAGGGCCAGGAGGTGAGTATGAGCACCTGACTCCTGATCATCTGTGCAGTTCACGTGTTAGCTCTCCGTGTGGCTCTACGTTGTACTTTCGCAACTATTCTGTTCAAGACAAGTCTGCTGTAGAGACATTTAGCTCTGAGCAGTGTGGATGTGAGCTAGTCTGTCACGCAGGTTTAGGAGTTTGTATTGTTCTCAGGTTTCAAACTATTTTATGTCACTGTAGAGACACTGTGTGACCAGGAACCAACTGCCTGATGCAAAAGAGGGACAGTCCCAACGTCTTCAATAGTTTCAGTTAAGAGTGGAGTAGACTGAGTTGATGACACTAAAGATCCTGTAGAAGTGAAACAGTAATTAGTTCTTTTCTGTGCTGTATGTGAAATGAGAATTGGCTTTGTCATGCACTGTTTGTAGGTGTGTTCTTTCATCAAGAAGGCAGAACAGCAGCAGATCTGGTTGACTTGAAAGACACCTGTGACCACATTGAGTTTAATGTTATTGAGACACAACCTGCTACCATTTGTAGATTCTCAGCTGGAGTTAAATGAAGACTTGAGGACTTCTCTGATTGCTCTCAAGGATATACAGTGCTAGTGAGTTTGTGGACAAATGGAAGCTCTACTTTCCTCTGTGGACTCTCGGCTTCCAACATTAGTCAGGACAAAGTAGATGGTCGAATAAGCAGATGTTTGCTGTCGGTCTTCCTCCATTGTCTGTGATGATTTATGCTTGCTGAGAACCTGCCTGCTAAGCCTGAATCAGAAGGCAAGGTTTCTATACTGGCCCATATGCACCACTTCTGTTTATATGCATTTGGGCAACTCTTTGTCTTGCCTATGAAAAGGAAAAGAGAATTCTATTGATCCTGTGAATATAGTTGCTTTCTTTCCTCCTTGGCATATTTTTGTTTCTTAGACTAGGTTGAATGTTCTTTAATGGGTTCCCATGGAAGTGGTAAAATGTTTTATTTCTTGGGAAATGTTTAATAAATATGAATAAAAATCCAACACAATCCAACCCCCAGTGGTTTCTCTGATGTAACTTTTTCTTATTTCTTAAATTTCATTGTAGCTGCTTTTAACCAAAACCAGCCAGTTTTAAGTCTACACTAAGCCCATATTAAGCCGCCTAACTTTGTATTTTTGGTCTAGGTTTGGAAATAGGAATGTCTGATGCCCAGAGAAACACTGGTTTTGTTGGTTTTTTTGTTTTTTTTTTTTCCTGTGTAAATTAAACCCAACTTGATGGATTAAGTGGGGTTTTTTTAAGGTATTATATATGGGATAGTTGTGGTGTTGGAAAACAAGTTAAAAGGACAAAAGCTTCAGATTCAGGCTAGCAGACTGTATTCCAGAGGTCTTAAAGTACTATTTCAAACTTCTGGACAGTTTAGCTTCAATATTAGGTCTCAAAAATGCAAATAAGAAAATAAATTTAGAAATATTTCAGGTTAAATCTTTTCAATCTGGTTTTCTCAATGCTGCCTTCCAGCATCCTCTGTTTTCTCTTTGCATTCCATTCCCTAAAAGCCTTTTCTACTTTCAGAAACTGTTTAAATCCTTATTTTATGACTAGCATAATACTCAAAGTTCTCCAACTTTTGGGGCACTGAAACTAGTGGTATGTCCTTCGCTGCAGTTCCCTGAAAGTCTGGGAGAGAGGCACAGATGAGAAAAAAGCTTCTGTGCATGTATCCTGTAGCTTTTGTCCAATATGCCATAAATTTAATCCAAAACCACCCTTGGCCTTCAGCACTGAAAGCCCTACCAGGTAGGCTTAAAAAATAATTGTTCAGCCTTTAGAAACAGGGAATGATAGCCCTCTTGTCCACATGTTAATTAACAGAACTTTAACATAGTTAACTGTGCAATGCTGACAGAGAGGCAGAGCTATTATTTCTTAGATGAGGAGTTGGAGCATGGCGAGGTTGCCACTTGCCAAAAGTAACAGCATATGTGCAGTCTCTGGGTGAACCTGATGCTCCACAGCCTATGGCTTGTGCCCTGGAGTGGTGATCGTTCTTTGTGACAAACTATTAGTAGATACAACATGTGCCAAGCTATTGTGGAGAGATCTATCACAGCCACTTAGGAAATCTTTTATACTGTTCTCTCACTCCTAGGGAAGAAAGAAAAACATCTTAAGTCTTGTCCGCAGTGAAGTGAGGTTTCTGTGTTTATATATTAAAACACAACCTGTTTGTATGGTGGAACTTCAAAAAAGATCTAATCTCTACAAAGATTTAAACTTCACTGGTCTGGTACCTGTACAGAATCTCTTTCAGCCATACACCTTCTTGAGTAAAAATACACCATGAATTTACTGTAAAAGGGAACAGACCAAGATTGGGAACAGTAATTTTCTGCCCAGGTGACACCTGGAGGGCAATTTAGGGATATGGTCAGGCACTGTTCTCGGAAGCACCTTTTGTCTGTGAAAGAAGACGGGAAATGGGAAACTGAAACTTATCTTACTATCTTTTATGAAACAAAAATACTGGAGATCAGAAAGACATCACCCACGGCAGGATGCAGATTGCTGGGGGCCCCTAGTCACCTCATAGTCATTACCCAGGCACTCTCCAAAGTGTGAGACAAAACAGGAATGTAAAGTGTAAGCTCTTGATTTTCTCCACCTTCACTTTGCTTCCTCAGGCTTTTATTTTCAAGAAGCCAAAAAGGAATTGAGATTTTGATGGTATTGTTTGAAGGCTAAACCAGAGGACTTGATCTCTGATTTGCTCCACTATATCCCTCTGGAATGAATGCATGTGGAAAAAATTGGATCTGGTGGAAACCCACCTGGGCAGCTGTTTTAAGTCAGCAAAGGGTTGGCTCTGCAACTGCTGAGTGTGGTACTGTGGCCCTGTTCTGCCTCTTACTGCAGAAGTGAGAACTTCTGAACTGCCTTCAATAGCACTGGGCCCAATATAAACCTCTGTGATACTTCTGAGATGCCTAAAAGTTCTCGTGATGATATTTTGCAGCAGCTGGTCCCCCCCCCCCACCTCTTCTGTTGTGTCTCCTCTGTTTAAATCTCCCTATGTTTACAGAGGTGCCAGATAAAGCTGGGCCAAGCGTGCGGGCTCCTGGGCCACCTGAAGGTCTGTTTGGACTTCTCTCTTTCCCCCTTCCCTGTTGGGAAGAAAATCATAATTCCCTTAAAATCTCCTCAACTTCCCAGTGAAGCCAGAAAAAGGACTATGAAACCAGTGTGTGCAAATACAATTGCAGAGAAAGTTACCACCTCAGATAAACTGGTGTTTAATCATTATATACGGTAATACTGACATTAGTGCAGATTGCATTTTATTTCAGTGCTTTTAAGAGGTTTTACCAGATTTTCTTAATGATTTCCTGGGTTTTGTTGCATTCCTCAAAAAAAAAAAGCTTGGTCAAAGTAACGAAGTTTGAGAATCCTTTTAGAATGGTCGGTTGCCTTATGTGCGAGTCACTTTACCTGCGATGGGGAACAGTCATGTTTAAGTCTTCTTTTGAATAAGTCAGCAAGGTCTTGTCCCTGAGCCTCACATGTCTCAGATGAAGTCTGGATTATCTTTCTTACTCTTTTCATTAAAGACTCAAGAGAATGTGTTTCTCTTCTGATCCAGAATGGGAAAAAATAACACTGTAAAGTCTCTTGGAACAGGGGAGAATTCTGCTCTGGTCTAGAAGATACCGAAGCAATGCTTTCAGTATTAATATATACTATACTGCTCATGAGGAACATAGTCAAAATTCTTTAAAAAGCAAAATTGCAGTAAATAAGGACTTTTGTTTCCTCCAATACTAAGTTAGAACAACCTACTAAACAAGAGAAAAAAATAACAAAGCCCTTAAGAGTACAGAAATTTCTTAAGGGGAATCTCTGTAGAGAACTACAATGATTTAGCTGAGTTATGTGTGAGTGCAAGGTGTGAAGAGACAGACCTGCTTACAGGATTGGGACCTCCTAACTTCGTGGGTGAGCAGTGAGTCTTCTTACTACACAAGCTGTGAAGTGCACATGCACTGAAAATTGGATAATGCCTTCTCCCACTAATATCTTTCAATTCTGTTATTTTTAACCATATTAAGTACAAAAAAGTGCAAAGGCAATTTTTTCTCAAGTGGAAGACATTTCTTTATAAGAGGTTTTCACTGATGTTAATAATCAACTTTTTAAGTGTCGTTCTGCTTGTTAGCATTCCTTGGGCTGAGAAGGTGGCAGTGCAGTTCTCTGATAGGGAATTTTACCCACAAGTATGGTTTCCATAGTTTAAGTGCACTATCCTTACTTTCTGCCCTGAAGTATGTGATAGGATTGTGCTTTTTGTTTGGTTGCAGAGGTAGTCTAAGAGGAAGGTCTGCCAAGTAAAATCCTGAATGAAGTGCAAATGGAAGAAAGTATTAGAGTAATGAGACATTTACATACTTCAGAACAGACCTCGCTCTTAGTCTACTTTCTTTTCATAATGCCCATTTCGTAATGACTGGAAGCAAAGGCACAGTTACGCTTCTTCAGTTACATTTATTTGATCCCAGTTAAGTAGGGATTGAAAAAAATTTCCTTGAAACCACTATCTGCACCAGAAGAATACGATTTGGAAAGAGGAAGGAAGTAACACAAAAATATTCCTTGATCTTACCAAAGTAGAATATAACCCATCTACGTGCTGTTTGGTGGTATTTTTCTTTGCTAAGGTGTGCTTATAATCCATTCAGAAATACAATTAAGTAGTTACTAGAATTGCACAGAGAAGTATTCAGAATTTAGGGAGTGGAGAAGTAAAGATTGAACATTTTATTGCCAAGGGCAGACTGGCAGCTTAAAATAATCACTTTTCTCTGCCACTGTTGTTAGCTGTGTGTAACACTTTTTAAGCTGAATGCTGAAGAAAAAAATCTGTATGTTTTGTAGGCCTTTTGATAGGCCTTTGGTAGAGGCAGTTTGTCTCCCCAGTGTATGTATTTTACATTGTACATTGATGTCTCACAGAGCAATTGGAAAAAGCAATAAGAAAAGCGGTAAAATGTAGATTGGGCTGGAGGGGGGGAAAGACATGCTTGTGAAACTCTGAACTTTCATTGAGCATCTCAGGAGAAACAGTGAAACCCAGATCTCTGCCTAGCTAATTTTATAAAAAAGGATTAGATTTCACATGGGTGGTACATCAAGTGGCTGTATGGTATGACTTATGTGGATGTTGTGGGTGGGAAATGCGTGATATCTTGTAATGGTGGAGGAGCATATGTTAGACCTTAAATTTTCTGTATATGCTAGTATTTTTTGTCACAGGTATTGAGTTTATCTTGGCTGACCCACTCTTTTTTTAAAAAAATTATGGTTCTTGGAGTTTTCTCCCTTAGAAACAAAGTGGCATTTTTAATGAACATATATTAATCTGCTACCCAGCATTTTTTAGATTCAGAAAAAGGAAACCTTGAATTAAATAGAAAATACATATAAGTGGTCTACTGGTAAACTTTCAGAGCTGTATTTTATCCTGTAATGTGATTCAAAGGCTTTTGGCAGCTTTTTGAGGAGCTGTTACTCAGTTATACCTGGTTATTTATGTACTCTCTGCTATGCACTTCAGCATCACATCATTCCACAAAGCATCCATAGCAGGGGCAGCGCTGCAGAAAGCCCTGCACCGTCCACCTGTGTGGACACGGAGCATCCTGCCAGGAAACCAGGAGGTGGGGGAGAAAGAGAAGAAGGGCTGGTGCCTGTTCACTGTGGTTTGGAAGTGAGATGCTGTGCTGAGTGTTTTTTTAGGAATTGTAACAAAGACCTGGGCCCTGGGCCCCTTTTTCTAGTTCAATATCTCTGTGGCCTGGGGAAGCCTGTCCTGCCTTTTCTCATGCCAGGAGTGACCCAGCAGGAAGAAGAGCATTCAGCAAAGAGCCCCCAAAGTAGCGGCCAGTCTCTGACAATGAGGTACTCGCCACCTGTGCGACGTATCTTCTAACGTAAAGAGGAGAAAGCCAGTCATTGGTCCTGTCCCATGGAAGTCAGGAACAGAACAACCGCTGTCTCCGTTGGGACCCAGGGCCCAGCCCTGCACATGGCGCCGGAGGGTCCTTGCTGGTGCTCGGCTCCCTTTCTCTGCGTGTGTGCCAAAGGGGAGTCCCTGCCCGTCCCTTGCCTCTGCACTGCATGCAGTCAGTCAGTCAGTCCTGACAGCCTTTGTCACTTGGCTTCCATCTCCTTCTGCTCACCTCACTGCTACCCCAAAAGCAGAACCTTAATTTTAGTAGTCTGGCTGAGTGCATAGTTTTGTTATTATATGGATTTTTTTTTTTTTTTTGTCTGATGGCCTGTTATTCTTTCTGGGTGGAGGTGTTTGGCTTCAGTCATGTTTATCTGTCTGTGTCCACATTTCAAGGATTTCCATGGTATTGACATTTCCACTATAGGAATTTGAAGAATGTTCAATTATAAACAGCCATGAAACATATTTACTTCTTCTTTTTTTTTTCTTTTTTTTTTTTCCTTACATCTGCCAGCTGTTCCCTGCCAAACTTTAAACTGGGCTGCTATGACTTTAAGATTTTTTTTTTAAACATATCTGCTATATTGTAATATATGCACATAGTGCACATGCAAATAAAAGCTCATACCATAGCATTAGAAGAAAGCACCAGATTTTATCTGGAGGATTATTGTGGCCTGTTTCTAATTTATATAATGTTTTGTTAATGGCAGTACCTCTTTAAAATGCCCAATAAAATAGTGTAGCATTAATTTAAATAGAAATTTCAGTCATTTTAGATATTCCCCCATTATAACAGGTCAGACTTTTAACAGATGTCTCAATAACTTTGCTATTAGCAGAAATATTTCATGAATTAAAATCAGGCCTCTTTGTCTCTGTCACTCATTGAAATGACCTACATATTTGGCAGATGGAGAGGACTTGCTCGTGCATTAGTACTGATGGGATAGGGTTTTTCCAGTTGTGTATTTTTGGAGAAGGGAGAAAGATTTAACATAAGTTAACATCATTTATTTTTTATTAATACCATACTTCAGTTGCCCTTTACAGAAAAATCATATTAGGCACATCTTGCCTTTTAAGCACAGAAAACATCTAGGACATTTCTCCTGGGCACCAGCCTTGTGTCTTAATGTAAACCTTTCACTGAAGCAGTGGACAACTTTCTTGCAAGTGGATGGACTAATGGAGCTGGAGCAGAAGGTGCAATAACTCGGTTGCTGCAGAGGTTCTAGATGAAATCTCCTCCGGAGACCTGAGCGCTTCAAAGCCTTTCTGGGGTGTTAATTTTTCTGCTTAAGTATTTTCATTCCTCTTCCTGGTATAGTGAGAGTTTTTCAGCATTATACTAAGGGTCTTGCTTAAAACGGCTCACCAGCACATTGTTATGCCAGCACGTGTCTCTGTATTCTTTGAAGAATCAAAAAGGACCTCTTGAGTTGGAGATTTCATTGACTCTCATGAAGACAGCAGAGCCTGAATCCTGCTGTGAAGAGGCAAACTGTAGAGAGAGATTTAGTTGTAGATGCTGTTTATCTACTGCAAAATCACTCTCTGGCGACCTGTGCACTAGTGCACGTAGGAATGATTTCTTATTATTTTTGTCGTAAGTTTGATTGGAATGTAACTAATTACCCAGGCAAGTAGAAAAACACCACATGTAAATGTGCTGCCTGAGCAAGCAATATATCCCACAGTCATTAATCAAGAGATAAAAAACACAGTGGGCTAGGATGGAGTTACTTAAGGGATACATTTGACCCACTGTCCTTGGTTTTTCTCTGTGTATACTAAAGGCTTAAGTCAAGCAAAGATACTAAGGTTCTGCAATTTCTCAAAA
Organism: Pterocles gutturalis; assembly: GCF_000699245.1. Taxonomy (NCBI): domain Eukaryota; kingdom Metazoa; phylum Chordata; class Aves; order Pterocliformes; family Pteroclidae; genus Pterocles; species Pterocles gutturalis. The sequence goes on along the minus strand of NW_010141282.1, from coordinate 65,901 downwards.
TCAGGCTATTTGAAGTCAAGTGTATCAGTACTGGCTGAACAAATTTAATGACATTTGTCCAACAAGTTCACAAATTAGCAAAATTGGTAGTTACAGCCACTACAATGTTTTATTGCTGAAGATTGCTGTTTGCAAGGAAGTTTAACTTTTTCTGCCCAGTGAGAATGGCCTACAAGTCAGCTGGCAGCCAGGAGTGCTTTCCCAGTCATCTCTCAAACCGTAATGATGTTCCAGGGACTGAAGAGGAAAGAGGGCAGATTTAGATTAGATATTAGGAAGAAATTTTTCACTGTGAGGGTGGTGAAGCACTGGAACAGGTTGCCCAGGGAAGCTGTGGATGCCCCATCCCTGGAGGTGTTCAAGGCCAGGCTGGATGAGGCTTTGAGCATCCTCGCCTAGTGGAGTGCGTCCCTGCCCATGGCAGGGGGGTTGGAACTCGATGATCTTGAAGGTCCTTTCCAACCCAAACCATTCTGTGATTCTATGATAAATCAGGAAAGACATTATGTAATTATAAACTTGTCATAACATAATACCATTCCCTCAGCCTGCACTGTCTAGGACTCTGAGTGAGGATATAGGTGAAGTGGTTATCTGGTGGCTGTGGTGATGATAGTGTTGATAATAATAATCATAATCCTCATCACCATCATCAACACAATTTTCAGCTCTTAACTAAACCAGTTGCCTAGGATAGTATGAAAAAATTCATACAAGGGACTTGGTGTCCCTTCTTGGAATTTTAGGTCTTTTTCATACTTAATTCAAGTACAATCTAAAGTCTTTCTGGGGTGATGGCCTAGTTCGTTTCAACGCAAGACTTACTGTATTAAGGAGCTTCCAGGGATAGAGGGACTGCCATCATTGCACTTGGCCTGCTCTGTTACGTGGTTTGCACCTGTGTGCTATCAGAGGAAAGGGACTGAAAAGAAAGCATACGCCTTTTCAAAGCAAAACAATTCTTGAGGTAAAAACAGTAAATCATTGGGTTAATCATCATCTTGCTGGGTATCAGTGTTGTGTCTTAAATGGAGAAGGAGGGGTTTGATTTATTAAAGGTTTTCCTTTAACAGGGAATGGAAACACAGTCCCATAGAATAACACTGGATGTTTATTATTTATGTGTCTAAGTAAAAAAAAAAAAAAAAAAAAAAAAAAAGTAGTGATGCCCTTTTAGCATTGTCTTTTAACTCTTTTTCTTCTTGCACAAAGAATGACTGTAAGGAGTGAGAAAAGACACTTAGGCAGAGACAACAGGCGAAAGGATGTGGTGCATCCTGCACCCATTAACACTGTCAATTAGCACCATTTCTCTTGAAATTTGTCCAGCTTGGAACACAAAGTGTATATGTCAGGGTTTGGGCCAGACAGAAACATAGAAAATGATGGTGTTTGTGGAGACACTAGCCAATGTGAGGGAGAGAGCAAAGACGCACAGTAATTCTAAAAAGAGCTGCATTTTTTGTGTGTGAAAATTTGATTATAAGATGATTCTTTCAACATAAACACAATTCTCTAAGGACTTATTAATGCTTCAGTAGCATAGTGGAAAGACTCTAGTGCAGTCCGCTTTAATAGCTTTCTGGCTTGAACCCCAATACATAATGTTCTAGTAATAGTTTATGGGTGACTGCAATAAATTGGTAGCGAGTGTTTTCCATTTTTTGGCTCTTCTTATCAGATCTGCTGGTGGAACATTTTGTTCTGAGAATATTGCAAAGGCAATTGATCTGCTTTGGATATGTGCTCAAGAGTTTTGTGTCTTTTAAAATATATGTATCTATGAACTTTTTCACCATGTTCTGAGATGTACAGTGTAAAACCGGGGGCCAGTAAAATGTTGCAGGGGATCTGAGCAGTTGGTTGGACCCAGCAAGACTCCACCTACTCTAACTAATGTTCTGTGAGTACTGCCAAAAAGGCAAAGCTTTCCTCCCCTCCCCACCACTTCCCTTCCCAATACTTCCATTGTTCTAGTCTTTTCATGCACCAGTGGAAAATTTGTTCCTGTTGATGCAGGAATAAAGATCTTTTACACAGGTTCATTTTAAAGATTTGAAATAGAAACATGGAACATTTTGCACTTAGTGGTGAGGAGAAGAGCCACTTTTGATTAGAGATGGGCCTGATACCGTCACCTTTGATTTCTATTGGATTTGGAGCTGAACTTAACTGTAATTACACATTGAGATTCCATGGCCTCTATTATGCAAGAACTGTCCCTCTTGGTCTTCAAATCAATTAATTCACAGCTCCATATCGTCTCTATAGCCAGCCTAATTGAAACAGCCTGCTTTCATCTCCACTCCCACAACTAGAAGAGTTTGGTAGCTGAACCCAGATTGGAAATGTCTATCTGCTTTCTGTGTGTAAGGGGCCAAACAAAAACCACCAGCCTGACTGCCCCTGGATTTTAATCCTCTAGATGTGATAAATAAAGTCAAAGGTACTGAGTATTGGAGACTAAGCAAACATTATCCATTATCCAGTGGGCTGTGCCACTGAACATCCCATGCTTGTTTCTGTCTCCATTTTGTTTCTTTAAACAGCTAGCATGCTGGCTCTTTGCACAGTCATCCAACATAGCTTGTAGATTAGATTCAGAATGAGAATGGGTACATTTCTCCAAGATAACATTGAATGCATGTAAAATTAAAGGACAGCCAAGTACCTCCTTCATTCCTTTAATCTTCTGCATGTACTGAAACCTTTGTTTTATATAAAGGTTATATTACAAAAATACTGGACTTGGGGCAAAAATAAAATCTTAAAGAATGTAAACTAAAGTCTGGAGATCTCTAAAGCACAGAGTGAGTAGATACCCAAGGAATATTTGAAGTAATGGAATGTGGACTTTGCCCAGTTAATGTTAAAAGTATCCCAAATGACAGCAGGAGAGTCAGTTTGGTTGTCATACAAAGCTGCAGAGAGATGAACAGAAAGTACTGAAAATCTGGCCCTGATACAATAAGTGGAAGTGCTAAGTGGATGAGAGAGAAGTGACGAAGGAAGTTAGAAACGGAGAAGTGCAAAATATGGGTTGTCATACCAGAACCACTTCTAATGGTGTTTACACTATTGTAAGCCTAATAAATGTGGATATTTCCTCTCTCATGCATACTAGCTGTATTATAAAAGTGTGTTATGGACTCAGAAGGAGAAGAGCATCTGAATAAAACGGTATGCAAGTTGGACTCTGACCACAGAGATTCAGTGATACTTTTAGGCAGTTCCCATCTTGTGGCTCTGCACTGCTTTCACTGCCTGCTGTGAACAGGGATCTCTTTTCCTGTTCACTTATTTAACCAAGTCATTAAGATAATACTGTCAAATACTTGGAAGCACTGCCTTAAACAGTTTTATTTTCTTATTTTCCAAGGGAAAAAAAAATCATCGTGTGTTCAGGTACAGTTCTGGGAATCTGTTGCATATTGCATTCATGTAGGAGCTGCAGTTTTCCATTTTTCATCCTCCGTAACGGAGGACAGTTTGCAGGCACTGCTGCTAACGACACACGGGGCTGGCTGTTCCTCCCTACAAACAGAAATCTGTCCCATTTCCTGCTAAGGATTCTGGGCAGGGTTGTCCAGTAGGTAATTTCCTGTAGTAAACATTACAGTAATTAGAGTTATCATTCCAGAGCACTGAACTTTCAGTGTCTTTTATTACTGCATCGCAGAAATAATCCAAGAAGCAACCACAGGCAGATGAGGCTATTGTTATTAATTTCATTTTAAAGCAAGTATATAATGTGAAAAATACAGAAACGATACTGTCCTGTATTTGTAGCCATTTATATTATTAACTTTCCCTTAAAATATATGTACAAGAACAAGCACGCAACTCAGGACCAAAGAGGGTAATCCAACAAGAATAGTTAGAGCCTTATTTAAAAAAAAAAAATCCCACTGCTTCCTTGTGCTTCTCTTACTTATGAAATAGTTTACTTATTTTTATTAAGGAGCAGGTTTGTAAGTATGTATTTAGAAAAATACTCACATTACAGACAATCAGTAGGGTCTAGTATAATAGATAATATTAAAATGAGCCTAATATTTAAATTAGCAAAATTCAGAAATATGGTAATGTTGAGAATGAACAATGAGAATCCCTCCACAAAGACTCAGTGAGATTTGGCTCAAATTATCTGCCCTGATTTATAGAGGGCAATATTTTCCTAGGTTTTTTTTTTTTTTCCCCTTTGGATAGAGAGGTCAGAAGCAGAGAGTTTGAGGGAGAATGTTCTGTTTAAGATTAGTGAAAGTGGGAAGAGAAATTCTTGAGGTGTGTTCCTTTTACGTTTACTGTATTTCTTCATTGTATAAAGTGATCTACTTACAGTGCTGTGATGTGTTTGGAATAAACAGTAGAGTGCTATATTTCACTGTAAGGTCTGTCTATAGAAAGTGCTGGCTTTCAGATCAGCTGTTTACATTTTTTTGAAAAAGCTCCCATCTGTTACATCAAACTTGTTAATATAGGTCTACAGGATACAATAACATTAATGCTTTAAGTATCCAAATGAAATGTCAGAGTCCAGTTGCAGATACCAAATTCAAATGTGGCAGCGTCCTGAATCCACCTCTTCTACTAACAGGCCATTTAATAATCCATGTAAGTATCTATAGACATCTAAGTCTTTGAAGGTCTGTGAGGGGCCAGATGTACAAATGCAGTTACAACATCAAATCCTCGCAAAAGCTTTTCTACCACGCTAGCATGACCATAGAAAATTTGGCCTCATTTTTTTTGGCTCCACAGTGACAGCACCGTCAGGACCTATTTAGAGTGAAAATAGGCTTGGTAAGGGAAATCTCTGAGCTTCATGCTGTTCCCAGTGAAGTTAAAGGCAAATCACATAAATAGAGATATACCTTACTTCCATGTATATTTTGCCCTTTGTTTGAAAAAAAAAAACGTGCAGGCTTTATGGTTTGTTGTGTTTCTTTTTTGTTATGGTTTGCTTTGTTTCAATTTAAAACATAACTGAGTCTTTGATATTTTTATTTCTTGTATGAGCTGCTATAATTTATTATTATAGTGGCCATCTGACTAAAATGAAGATGTATGCCCCTGTTTTGATCCTTGTAGTGGTAGAGGGTGAAATCCAAGTTTGTTATATTACCTTTCTTGTTTCTACTCTTTTGTATCCATGGTTTTTTAATTTACATTGCATTGTGAATGAAAACCCTTATCTTCTCTTATGTTTTTTTCCTGCCACTCAAATTTTGCATCAACACAAAAGGTTTGTTCTTCAGTTCGTGTTCAGTATTTGGTCGCGTTCATTATGAGGTGTATCTAGAATACACAGATCACATATTATACATAAAATATCATTTCTCACTGCATTTTTCCTTGATATGTTATTATTAAGGGCTATTTTTTAGTGGATAGAAACCCAGTCCATGCATAAAACTGCATTCAAATGAGCTTTGCACATCTAATCATATCTATTTTTATTCCCAAATGCTCAGTGATCAACAGTAATTTCAAGTACAATGGTTATAAATCATATTACTTGTAAACACAATGAAACTGGTTAAATAGGACCATGCAGAGGGTTAATAGTCCAATAATAATTAAAATAATCCTCTTCAATTCAGTAATAACTTTGGCCACCTGCCTTCATCCAACCCCCAACACCACCCTCAGTACGCTTTAAAAAAATACTCGCATTACAGACAATCATGTGTAACGTTACTTAGATTTTTGGGCAATGGCATTTGTGATGGAAAGTCTTTGGGGCACCACTTATTATTGTTGAAGTATCATACTGCCTTCAATATATTGTCCCTTCTTTTTTAGGTGACCACACCTAGAAACAAAATAACTCCTGCTATAAATGGGATTTAACATATAAGTCCTCTTTTTTTGTAACAGATTTCATCTTGTCCGTTGGTAAAATAATTGGCCTCTGTGAAGAATCAGTAAGTAAACAACCAAGCAATTTTTGCTAGTACATACCGTAATTCCCATTTTAAAAATTACCTAATAAAGATTGCCTTTTAAATAGAGCTATTTGGGTATATCAGGGGCATGTTGTACTAAACAAAAAGAGGAAAAAAAATCCCTCTGTCATTTGAAAGAGACCATTTAGCCTCTGAACATATTTGCTCCAAACTAAATAATAGTTGTTATTCTCAAATAAACAGAACATGGCCTATATCCTTGTATTGGAAATTTGTTTTGTTTTGTCTGAATGCTTCACCCACTCCATCTACCTGCCCCCAAAACAACAAACAGATTTGTCTAGTGTGTGTTGTAAGTAAATTTTAGGAGTGTCATGTAAATTATTAATTTAATAAAGTTAATATTTAAATAACTTTTTAATCATTAACAAAAGTGGAAAGTTCAGAGTTAAGATATTCTTTTTCCTCCCAATAAAAATAAACATTAACAAATCAGTATAATTCCTATGCATAATGTTGGTTGCTCTGGTTTGGAAAGTTAACGGTAGGAGATGGATATGAAGATACTACATTGACAAAGTATTAAGATTACTTTCATGCCCTTAAAAAAATTGTCCAAAAATGTTATTGATGGGTTAGTACCTTCAGTAGGAATTATTGGCATCAGCATTATTAGCATATGGATAGACTCATCACTGAGTTAACTGAGATATTTTCCATTTGTTTTCTCATCCTTTTACCTGGAGAAAGACTTGAGGCCACTGTGGTTTTTTGACAGGTCTTGTTTGTTGTGTATAACATAGCAAACATCTCTTTGGAATGAGCAGGTCAAATAAATAAACTGTGCGTGCATGGGAGAAGCTGGTAAGATCTGCAATGCAAATTTATTCTTAGGAAAGGCCATTCCCCTGCTTTGTCCCTGGAAGTTCCCTCTGCTCTGTGATGAGCCGGTCGGCTGCTCGCTGCTGCCGTGGGTCCTGGTGGCAGGGTCTGCGGGCAGCGTCCTGCTCCTCGGCGTCCCCCTCTCCTCTCCCCTCAGCTGCGGCACAGTGAGAGCTGGTCTGTAGCTACTGCATTAACTATTGATTCTTCTCTGCTGCTAACAGATAACCATTTATAGTAGTGGTACAAACACTCGTTGGGGAACTGTTAGCATATTACTTTCGTTTTGAACAGAGCGACTTGCTGAAACCGGGAAGCCGGAGCGTGGCAGCGCTGTTTCTAGCTGTTGGCTCAGGGCTAACTGCTGGGCTTGTGATAAGCATGTATGATTCAGGCTCGTTTGCTACACAGCTGTGCTTTGTTTTAAAGCAAGACTTTAGTGCTTTTACATGTAGCTAATGGGTGCTTTTTGCCAGTAACTGAAGAAAGAGGAGAAGCTTGAATTTGCAAAATCTGATTCTTGAGGTACTGTATCTTTCTCATTCCCTTTAGGTCTTGCAAAGTGATTGAGTGAAAGTGCTGATATTTTTTCATATGACTCCATCGGTATCCTGTGATTTCTTTAGAGAACTCCTTCCCAGGTTTTGTTTGGCAAAAAACACCGAAATACATTACTTAACTTTCTATACATAGAATGGAAGCTGTTAGTCTAAGTCATTTGTGGAAGAGACAAGACAATATATCTTTCATTCGCATTATCTGTTTTAATGTTGGAAGAGGCATTACTTTAGTTTTGTGTTAATCAGTTTTCATTTTGGAAGAGCTATTTGAAATACCACTTCACAGTTACTTCAGATCTTCAAGATCCTATAATGTAGTATAGTGCCAAATTTTTCTGATGTGTGCAAATCTGCATAGAAAAGTTAAGCATTTTTTAACCCCCAAATCTGATCTCTGGGTTGACAGAGAAAATGATACAAGCATTTCTGGTTTTTTAAAGTTATTTCAGCCACGGACAGATTAATTTTCACTGGGATTCAGATTCCTTTTATGAATAGTAGGTTGGTAGCAGACTTCTATAATCTTTTTTTGGGAAACTCACTTTGATCCGAGTTTTATTTATAACGATTATTTATATTGTGATAGCACCTTGAGTATTCCTCCTGGGCTTTCAGTTTGGGTTAAAAGCAGCACAAATCTAAGCTAGACCTAGCAATTTATGGCCATTTGTTTGTCCTGCCAGTAGCTCAGGAAATGGTGGTCAACTGTTAGACTGCCCGGATCCTAAGAAGCAATGAGTTTGGTTTGTCTCCTTTGTCAGCACACCAGTAGGTCTACCAGTGTGCACCTAACTTTCTGCATGTGTGGGCTGACTAGTCAGCATATACAGACCTTGGCCAATCACCATTTTGCCTCTTAGAAAAGATACCAAGGGAACACTTAAGAGAGATCTATGTTGTGATAGCATAGGGATAAATAGCTCACTCATCTAAACATGAGGCATTTAATCTAAGCAGCTAGGCTAGATGGAAGGAATAGGCAGAAGAAAGGGAGAGCCTTCTCTGGTGATTAACTTAGCCCCATATCTGGGAAGAGAAGGAATCACCTTCTCAAGATGCTCACCTTATTCCACAGGTGAAAGGAGCAGCCTAGGCAACAGTGTCTTTTAGATGGCCAAAGTTAGATGATGACTTTACCCTTAATGCCTCTGTGTTTTTATTTTACTACTTGCAAAGTGAGAATAGTCTAGTTCTGTTTGGTTTTACTTTTTCTATTTGGTTTTACTTTACAGTGCTTTGAGATTCTTGGTGCTAGAGTTATGCAAGTGCAAAGTAGCATGAGGTCAGGAATTGCTAAGTTAATGGTGCAGATGTAATACTGGGATTTTTGGAGTGGGTTTTATATTAATTAATAGAGAGGAAGGAAGGCTTTGTCGTTAAAGCAGTGGAGTGTAACCTGAGATAAAAGTTCAGCACTGTACCCTATCACAAATTTCCTGACTAACTCCAATCAGTGTCCCAACTTAACTGAAAAAGTAGTTCCTGCTCTTTCACTCTTTGGCTGGGGTGTCTGAAAAGTTTTTTCTAGTGACGACTGTCTCCCAGTCTGTGTCACTGCAGTGCCTAATCCATCGATCTCACTGACATCCATAAACTCTACTGCAATATAAATAATTTATTACCTGAAAACATAGTTTTTGTATTATGTGATATATTTCAGAAACTTTATTTAGTCTCATATAACACAAGAGGGCAAAAACCGGGATAATACGGTGACTTATATTAAATGGAAGAAAAGTGGAGGTAATTTTGTGCAACTTTGAGGAAAATATGTGTAAAAGTTATGTATGTAGGTCATATTATAATAATATCAAGTGGATCGCATGTTTTGAGAGGTATCACCTCAAGAAATAGATTTTACTCTGTAAAGTATTTGTACTAAAGCATTCTTAATTTAAAACCTTTACTCCGTAATAAGCAGTGAGTCTCATTGATTTTTGTAAGATTACAGCAAAGCTTAGTTGGATCCACAACTATCCCTTCACTTTTGCTGGTGATCTTTCAGCTAAAAATGTAGAGTCCTTTTTGGATTGTTTCCTTCAAATCTTAATCTGTACAAGTTTTATATTTGTTCTGTAAAATATAAGGCATTCTTGTAATGGAGGTAACGGTTTTAATCCAAATACTATCTATTGATATATCTCAGCTAAGGTTTTTACTAAATCAGCTGTCCCCATGTCCTTAAAGCAGGATGAATGTTAGAACTAAAAATGTGCTACTGATCTGAATGTCTCAGTCTTCATATTGATTAATATAATAGTTATTTTTGTAATAATATTAATTTTTAATTAGACCAATTATTGTTACTTGGTTTCTAGGTTCTGATTTCTACATACTAATCGTTATGAAAATAAATACTATATTTGCAATGAATGATAGAAGTGATAGGAAAAAAATAAGGGAAAAAGTGACGTCAGGATCGGAGATACATTCTGGGTGTCATACTTAGTGCTGTTTGAAGTGTGTACTTTCTTCTAGTTCCCCTTATGTTTAGACTAGAGGAACCTATTGCAGCATGAAGGAACTGTTTTGTGTCCAGAAGTCATTGCAAAGTGGGAAATACTGAATTTTTAGTGTCCCCCACTGAATATAACTGGGGAAAGATACATTTTGTAAGAGGTTTTGTAGATTGTTTTGTTTTGCGGATTTTTTTCCTGGAGGAAACGTGAACTGACTTTCTCTATTGTGAGGCATTTTAGGGTATGCCATGTAAGTGCTGTACATGTATTGGAATAATTTTGAAAAATTTAGTACAGTACGAGAATAAAAAGAATGTGAAATAGGCACAATTTTGTTTTGTTTTTCAAAATAAAAATGGTTTTGAATGTCACTTGACAGAACATCAATTGAGAATACTGAGAAAAGTGTTGGAACTGATATTTTGTCAGGGATTGTAATAAACAGTAAGGGTCCTTTGTAATAATACTGAATATGCTTCACCAGTAGAAAAAAATGCTTTTGCTGTGGTCATATATTTTTGCAGAAAACAAGGTTGGTATTTACTGAAGTCTTAGGATCTGCCTTAGCTACCTCATTATAGAAGGATTTATAGCTATATTGACAAATTACACAGCAAAAGAAATAAAAAAAGCTAAAACGTTGATTGCAGACAAGATTGCTTGGTTCTTTAATGGACTTTTTCTTCTTAACTGGGGAATTGCGGGCTTCAAAGGCAACTGGAGAACCTGGAAGGTTACCATCCTTCCTTCACACGGATATATTTACCTGTCAGATGATCTCAGAAAAATGTATTTCTGATAATTGTGAATGACTCGCTTGTCAAAGGCTAGAGTTAGGGTTAAGGAGAGCCTTGTTCACCCCCCCAGGAAAAATTACTATACCTGATTGTTTCAAGGGTGTGTGGTAAGAAGAGCCATGTGTATCTAAAGTCGCTGAAATAATTTGAAAGTCAGCAAGGATCTGGGTGAAGCAAATAGACTAAATCCCATCTTCTGCTTCTTCCAGGGTAGTAAGAACTGCACCAGGGCTGCTGATGGATCTTTCCATGTAGGCCTAATTCAGGTGAAGCTGAAGGATTTTCCCTTATCTGGACCTTGCGAATGCCTGCTGGTGTAGCTTTGATTCACTTTGTAAATAAGGAGGAGCGTGAAAAACCATATACTTTTCCTCCTAACTAAGGGCTGAAGTAAAAATCTCCTTTCCAGTGGTAATTTCTGAACAGTAGTACAACCAAAATGGCTATAGCTATAGCTAGATAACTGTGATCCCTGCTCAGAGCTGCTCTCCAGCTCTTCCAGGAAAACTTTAATCTCCTTTGGCTGAGTGATTCTCCTTTGGTACTGCCTACTGCTCCTATGCACAGGGCATTCCCAGGGGATTCCAGCTAGCATTGTGTAAGAACACACTGTAGAGGCTGCATGATTCATGAGGACATAGCTAACTTACCTTCATCATGAAAAATGTCCTCCTAAACTCAAAGAAGGATCCTACTTTGTCTTTTGAGTCTGGTAAAAGAAAAGGTTTTGGGGGGATTTGCTCTGTGCTTTGTTGTAGTTGTCTCTGCTGTGAGACTTCAGCAATTAAGAAGGTTGCCTTTTCCTTCAGCTGGACATCTGTTGAGGCTTCCAGAGGAAGATTTGAAATCAAAAGTTAAAGGACGGATGGGCATTGTGTGTATATCCCTAATCTGCCTCCCTGGTCTGCCAAAGTATGTATAAATTAGCCTTTAACTCCATCATCAGATACATTTTAGGGTTTTCTCTACACGTCTTCTGTTTATTCTTATTTTCTGCAGCATTAGGTATACTTACAAATACATGGATTACTTGAACACTGTTCTCTATGTGTCAAACAGAATTTCTAAGTCATTTATGAGCAGTACACAGTAAACCATTTTCACGCAGTGTACTAAATATACAGCATAACGCACTAATAAAATGTTGCTAACATAAGTAGGCCACCTAAATTAGAGGCTAAGCCAACTCTGTTATTAACTGTCTCATTTCCTAAATTGCACCTTTGGAAGGCTTCTGTAGACAAAGAAAAGTATAGTACATAAGTTTTGACAAAATTGTTAAGACCAGGAAAAAATCCCAAATTATGTTGGACCATTATAGCAGTTGAGAATAGATTAATAAATATGTTATCACATGTGACGTTTGTATGTGTTTGTAGCAAGGGTGAAGGACTAGTACTACATGTGAATACCTTGTGAAATATTATCGTCATGCTCCTGTGAAGACTTCCGCTTGTGTGCAAAAATTTAGAATAGATTTTTAATGGCATGTCTCATATGTGCAGCTTCAGCATATATGCATTTGTCTTTATTAATCAAGGGCTTCAAATCCAATATTATGGAATCATTTACAAAGAAAAGCTAATTAAGAAAAATTGCCTGAGATTCACAAGCACTTTTCTTCTGTGATGATGATGATGGTGATGTAGCTTTTTATCTGGATGGTAATGACTGCATGATGGCCTGAGGTCACTGAGGAGGAGATGGCATCCTTTTACTGTATAGAATGCTGGAGACTTCAAAGGGTGTGTGCTAACTTCAACAGGTACAGAAATAATGCTGTTTTGTCCAGCAAGGAACTTGGAACTTCCCTCATTTTCAGCATATCACCGGGGAAGGCTGTGTCAGATCAGCACTGGGTTAGGCAGAATGATATTTCAGAAGGAGGGAGAACATGAAAATGGACTCAGCTGGAGGTCAGTCCTGTAACAGCACCCTTTTGGGATCATCAGGGACTGGTGGCATGGACCTTTTTTTTTATTTGCGTCACAGACAAGGTTTACTTCAGCAAGGTAGCTTTATTCTAAATAAAGAAAATGGGATTGTACCTGGGACTATTTTATCCTTCAGTGTAGAATTTATGTCTTCATGAGGTTCTCCCTCTGGATCTAGCATCTTCCTAGCAGCTGTACAGAAACAGGAGAGGGTGCATATGCCTCACACAAATCTTGTTTTCGCTCAGTTGCAAGTCAGAAACAGCCGGCGCATTCACTAGTGAACATGCAAATACAGGATCTTTATACTAGAACTTTTATTTCTTTATTTAAAATTCCACCAGGGTTCAGTGAGAGGAAGGTATTTTGGGGTTAATAAGAAACGTGTATTCTTCAAAACAACCCCACCTCCAAAACTACCCACAGCCTTATAAAATATCTGTTTTGTGTGCTAAAATAAAGCATGTATTTCATGCTCTAAAAGTCTGAGGTTTGTAGCTGAAAAAAATTAAGTAAATAATTCAGAATTTGTTGTATTTACCTGTTAATAATTAAGCAGGTTAGTCTGTGTACTTTTTATAGACATTGAGCTTTATTTATTTATTTTTATTTCTTTGGCTCATGTTCTGATTTTTAAATTTGAAGAAGCTTCTGCCAAGGAAGACATGAGAGAAAAGGCATCAAGGAGTTAAGCATTGCCCAGGAAGCAAAACCTGTAGGGACATATAGTCTCTGGAGAGAATGGAGAATTGTCATCTCTTGCTTGCCTTCTGCATTCCCCAAGACTAGTCTCTCGTGCTTTGAGGGAATTAAATTTTAAAGATGATAATGATTTTTTGGACAAAAGCATCACCTTTGATTCCTACTTTGTGATGCCAGTGACCAGGGATAGAGGAGTCTGTCTTTGTTATGAGATGACCTTTGGTTCATCTCAGTCAAAGGAGAGTTTCAGCCTCATTCTGTTTCAGAAGTAGAACAGACATTTGAAGGAAAAAATAAGGTAACAGGCATTGTATATCTGTTTTCTTGTTCTGTGAGTGAGTTACAGTCTGGTGAAAGGTTGTATGCTGACAGCTGTAAAGTCTGAAATCTTTGTCTTTTGAGGAGGTACAGAGAGGCCAACAGCAGTGTGAGCTGCTCTCACAGACACATTTAGATCCATCCATTGTGAGATTGCATCCTGCGGCAGGTGATAGTTTAGTCCAAGTGGATCAGTCAGGGCATCTTTGCTTTTGGTGGTAATGAACAGGCCAATGGTTTCCCATCTTTCCCTTGAAACTCAGTATCCGTTGCTTGAGAAAAGAACTGTGATGAACAGCAAAATAATTCTGTGTTTTCCATCCAGTAATTTTTTCGGTTACTGTTTACATAGTCTAGACCTAAGCATAGATTGAAACAGAGAATGAGAAGAGATTTGGGTTTGGGTTTTTTTTTTCCCCTCCCCTGCCAGGCAGCAGTCCACCCCACTGCTGATCACATTCCCTCCTTGCCTTAAGCAAAGTAATTGTCTAATTTTTTTGAACATTTGAACTGTTCCTTTGGTCTTGGTAGAGTAATATATCATTTGATATTTTCACTCACCTTTTCCAAAGGGGAGAGAAAGCACAGAGTGGTGAGAAAAGTCAGTTGAAATGATTGACATTAAAAGACAAAAGCTGCGGAAATGTGAGAGTGATCTTTGGACTGTATATTAAAAATCAAAGATTTAAAAAGACTGTTTATGTGAGAATTAATGGCCTGATTTTGTTGACAGTTGAAGTCTTCATCTGTTACCATGGCATGTATTAATTCACTGTCTGCACTGGTATTTCCTTCTGAAGAAATACACAGGCTAGTTGCAAGTACCTCTAATATTAAAAATGCCATTTACTTCTCATGTTCCAGGTGATGCTGTTTAAAGGTATGGTACATGAAGAGGAGGTTAACCTGGAAGATAGTGTGACAGATGTTCCCCTTTCTCCATCACGTGACTGTTGCCTTCTAAGGTCGTTTTGTCCCTGGTCTAGACAGTTAATCCAAGTCTTTCATGGAGATAAATATGAGCAGTTAGTCCTTTTCAAATAGAACTTAGAAGTGCACTGGGAACTTTTCTGAAAGACTTTTTCATGTGTTAAGAATGGTACTGTAACACTGCTGTTTCTTTAAAATGTTTCCATACATGTATGAAGCTTCCTCTCATGTCAAAAAGCCAATACATAACCTGTTCATTATCTTACACTTGCAGGCCAGGTCAGTGGTCTGATCCGGGCAGATGCCTTCACAAATTCTCCAGAATCTGTCTTTATCATGGAGTTTAATACTAGTCATTTGTTTTTTTTATTTTATTTTTTTATTCCCCAGACAGGCAAACTTGACTCTTGAAACAAGTTAAAGAGATCTCAACTCTAGGTCTCAGTGGACCAAAGTCCCTATCACAAAAAACATTACTGTATTCAATTAGTAATTGGTCTGTGGTTGTAATCTCAACGGAGGAGGTTGAACAAAACCTGACCACTCAACACGGTCCCTTAGTTCAAGTCTCAGGTGTAGTGATGCGCCTGTGTGAGTCAATCTGTTCATGCTGCTAGAAGTACTGTCCTGGAAATGAGAGGATTTCAAGCTCTAAACTTGCCAGATTAGACATTTCCGTAAGCATGAAATTCACATGCAAGCTTTTTTTTTTTTAAAAAAAAGAACATTGCTGTGATACATTGTCAATTTTGCTAAGGACATACTTTGCCCAGTGTCTGTGCCAGTTTGACTGAATCTCAAAAGAGACCAAGAGATTTACTGGTAGTCTCACAGTGAATCATTGTCTAAAATCCTTTTGGCTCCTATATTCTTAGCATTAATCAACAGTAATTCCTTTCATCCACTTGCTACCAGAGTTTAGTTTGTATGTATGATGACTGTGTTTGGAAGGAATTGAACTGGAGTGATGTTAATATAATTTATTTTATTCTTTGAATTCTGTTCTTTAAATGTGGAGTTTTAAAAAGAGAAGATCCTCACAGTTATAATTCTATACTATTTTCTTCTCCCACTATGAAAGCTACATAACCTTGAGAGAAAACATAAATAAAACTGACATGTTCTTTACATTTTCTTGAACAGAATGTATTTATCTCAGTTTCACTTAATCTCATGATAGTTCACTGAAAAGCAGTTTTTTCATTAGTAGCAAATGTCAAAAGGCCATGCAGCTTATAAGGCATTAACATAAGGAAATGAGCAAGTATGTATAGTTCTTTCTTGTTTGCGTTTGAACAGCAGTACAGTATGCTGTTGTTACTGCACAAGCAACTGGCATAGCAGAAGAGCTATTTTTAATTTAGGAGTGTTTAAGTTATCCATTTCTATATTTCTTGTTTTTGTGGTACAACTTGTTCTGGCTAGATGTTTTAAAAAGCAGAGATAATAAATATACCTAATGTACTTCATCCTTGAAAGCACATTTTTCTAGGGAATTACTGTGATCTACCTCAAGCCTCTCTGAGGATTGTGATATATTTTGTGAATTTGAGGTCAGTGAGCCTCTGCTGTAAAGTATTCACCTTTGCTTAGTACGTGGGGTTTACTTTACAGTGGGCCGAAAGCAGTTTCCTGAGTTGTGTGCATAATTTTTCGCTTCATTGATGGATGCATCAGATTTAGAGGGTATTACTTGATATGATGTCATTTGAGTCACCAATAAGCTGTTGATCCAAATGAAACTATTAAATGTAAACATGGAGGTTGGAATTGAAAACAAAATGAGTGGCCTGTAATTTTGGATATGCTACGCTCTAGTAGCTGTCTTGGTCCAACAAATGACCATCTCAAGTATAAGCCTCGATTAATTTAAATCATGTATAAAAATAGCTTTAAAAACTACGTGGCAGAAATGTTGCCACTAATTAAACTCAGGCATTCAACTGTTTAGAAAGGATTGATTAATGATTGTAAAAATAAAGAAAAGTAACCGTAACAGTTCTACAGACTCTCGTATAGCACTTGCTGGCAAGAATCACAAGTGACGAAAGGATGGCTGTGTACATCATGGGTAGTTGTACAGAATTTCAAATACCACTAGGCCAGAGAAGAGAAACAGAGACTTTTGGCTTGGATGTAATCCTTTGCAGAGTTTGAGAAGATAATGTCTAAGCACTGCCATGGGTCTGACTGATCAGTGGGTTTAAAACAGAAAGTATTCTCTTTCACCTTGTGATAGTTTTTCCTGTGCTTTTTCCTGGCTTTTCATCTGTTAGAGGTTCCCCCAGTGCCACCTTCTCTAGCTGGGCGCACTCAGTGGAGCCATCTCTTGCTGCAGCACATAGTGTGCCAGCCAATACAGAGTGGCTCTGTTGGTAGATGAGTTAGATATTAGGCAAACAGCACAGTTTCATACCTAATAGCATCACTTAAATCAAACATATCCTCATGCAATACATCTAACAGCATTTAAAGGTCAAAATCCTATCCTCATTGCTCGATATTTTAGGCCTTCTGTTTTGCTTTATTCATTGTCTGTGCAGAACTGACAGGCTATTCCAGACCATGGTTGTGTAGCGTTGGAAAGTGCTAACAGCTGCCGTCCAGCATGTCTATTCAGGCAATGGCAGACCTTATGAAAGCTGAAGTGCATGCTACACAGTCGTAGTTCAGGCAAAATAAACCTTCCCTGAAAACAGTGGAAGCTGCCATCAAACAGACTATGCTGTGTATGCTCAGGACTGACCCATGTAGAGTAGGGGAATTGCCATAGGGAAATTTTGGCAAATGCTGATCCTGGGGCATTGTTTGCTTGTGATAATCAGAGGTAGAAAGCACCCAGAAAACAAGAGGAAGGCTGCAGATGTGAAAAGAAATTGCAAGCATGTCTCTGCAAAAGCGACAGAAGCATCACTGCAGTAGCCAGAACTGGTGGGAAGTCAGGTTTGGAAATGCCAAGCCTGAAAACCTGCTGGTGTTACATCCTCCTTATTTGAGAAATTTGAGAAAGCAGCAGTTTGTGTCTTTTTTTTTTTTTTTTTTTTCCTTCTAAATAAGCAAGGGTGGTTCAAAGAGCAGTTATTTTCTGTCAACGGATTACTTTTAACAGCTAACAGATCACAGGTCTGTTAACAGATAAAAAAAAAAAAATAATCCGAGCTTTGAGGAGACAGGACTGTAGCAAATAAGTGCAATTGAATCAGTTTTGTAGGATGACAGAGGGATGAGAATCTAAGTGATTAAAATGCCTTTGTGGCTAGCTTTCAGAACCCCTCACCAGCAAAGGATTAAAGAGTACCAGTAGGCTTAGCTAGCCCAGTCCTGCCATACTTGAGCTGATGGTTAGCTTTGGGTGCAGGTTCTTAGGTAGAAGGTCAGTGTTTGAGGGAAGTGAAGGCATCTGGCTGCCCCTGCGAAGAAGCAGAAGCCTGGCAGGTGTGGATTCAGGCATTGTAGTCTAAGTGAACCTCTCATAAGAGGAGTTGGAAATTATGCCAATCAGGTCCCTAAAACGTGTTCTGAATTGGTGGACTGAGAGTGCCCAAGTCTTATTTTCAGACTTCAAGATCCTTACTCTTTTCTCAGCTGTTTGGCAGCCAGTTATGATCACTTTGGTAATTAGTGGTATATGATACTAAGGCTGCTTTTAGTTCTTTTTTTTTTTTTTCAAAATGCGGCCTACAGAGAGGTTTTCTGAACATTTTCGTCAATAAAGCCATTTATAGTTGAAAGATGCAAAAATTTTGTATACAATTTTCCTTCCCCCCCCAAAAAAAAACCCAACCCAAACCTCTTCAAACTCTTGACCTGTTGTAGTACTTAGCCTGTAGCTTTTTCCAAAAAATGCATTTGAGTGGCAGACATAACTGGCAAAACTTTGTGGCACCCATTTGTTTTTATCTTTGATAAGAGTAAAACTACACTGAGAAGTGAGGGGTTTTTTTAAAAGCATGGAGTCTTAGAAATTGCTCCCTATTAATTTGGTGTTCAGCTGTGTAACTTATCTCTCTGAAGGGTGTGTATAACATGATATTTTGGATACTAGTACATTTAGCTTATTTTTCGTCGCCTGTGTACTAAATGTGAATGTGTAGGAATTTGTTTTGTCTTCCTTCAGATAGCTATATGTTTACATATATACAGCATTCCACCCACTTCTGCCACTGAATGCCTAGCTATTTGGCTGTTATGAAAACTAAGGGTGTTGTGTGTGCAAATCCCTAAACATAAGCATTTCTTTTCTTTACAGCAGCCTAAGAAAGAAGTGTTGAGAGCTACTCTTAACCCTTTTGGAGCCCGAAGTCAAAAGGTAAAAAACAAATGCTGGGTTTTGGGTTTCTGAAGGTGTTGATATTGTAATTGTTTGGAAATGCTATTTTCTTATCACATTTGAACTGAGATTTCCCACAGGAGAGAAGCAGGGGTAAGGTAAGAAGACTCAAAACAGTATTAGACGTCTTTAAGAGCACCAGCATATCTGAGCATAAATTATACAGGTAACTTACAACTGGAAAACTGCAATTATCTGTTTTACTTAATATGAAAACATTGGCGTTAAGAGTCAGTGGGACTTTCAGTAGGGTTTAATATTGCTAAGGATTTAATGATTTTTGTCTCACTATAACTTGATAGTTTTTATGATATATAAAGTTTTTTCAAATTACAGTAAGACAAATCCTGTAGCTCTTTTCTCAGGCAAGAGTCCCTCAATGGGAGTTTTGCCTGAGTGAGAACTGAATGAGGTCTAAATAATTAGCAATTAAAATATTCAGTTATTGTGCTACTGTAAATAACAAAGCACTGGAGGTATTAAAAATTGCTAATCTCCTCCTTATTAAAATGTTAACTGCTAAACATAATACAGTTTTGCATTTTCTATCATTCATTTTTGCAGTTCATTAGTAGAGGTGAAATGTTTGTGACAACTAGTCATTTGAACTTTTAAGGGATTTAGTTTGTTTTCCTGGCATTTTAGTTAATATTTCTGACTGAGGTGATTTACAAGCGGAAGTGTTTGTGGAAGCTGCGGATTTTAGTAAAAAACAAGATAATGTACAGAAGAGTAACTTCTGATATAGCTTTTGTGAGTGTTTTTGCAGAAGAAACCAGATGGTAAGCCTACTCATCAGGAGACAGAGCTAGGCAATTTAGGTATCCCAATTTGTATGCATTTTGATCAGCAGCTTCTTTTAACGATCTCCAGTAACAGGTTAAGGATTGTCCATAGAGTTTACTGGGCAAATAATTTTCAGGGAGACACTAGCATGTGAACAGTTCAGCAACAGGTTAAGAAGCAAAGTTGGTGAAATTACTTAGTTGTGCACCCAGCTCTGTTAATCAGCATGTGAGCTGTTTATTACTATCCTAGTTAACATAAGGTCCAGACTGTGCTCTCATCCTACTTCACAAAAGAATGAGAAGGAGTAAGATGCATCTCCTGTCTCCTTCGTCACATAGCAGCAGCAGCAGCAGGATGTGTGGAGAGGGAGAATGGTATTTGATGAGTGAGAAAGGAGTGGTAAGTGAAGGTGATAACTGGTAAAGGAAGCAGGTGAATTACTGGAAGGATTTGATGAAAGATGAATTTCCCAAGGGAAGGTGACTCAATACTGTTTCTCCCATAACCACTCCCTAGAGTAGATTTTGTTAGTTATGATGCCTAAAGGGTTTTTTTGTAATCTCTCTGAAGAGCTGTTCTAGGCCTAGGCATTTAATTGTGCCATATAGTGTTGCTGGCAATTCAGGCCATGATTCTGCAAGGGTTTACACGTGCATTTCACTTACAGCATTATGAGTAGTCCTGTTGAAGTAGATGAGATTAATTGCAGGACATAAAGTTAAGCATGTATATTAGTCTTTGTAGTAAAAGAGGTGTAGTTTCATTTATTTATTTTCAGTGTGGGAAATTATTTTAAAAAATACATTAATACATGGGGTTTTCCACCAATTTTGTGGCAAATAAAGAAGAGGTAGATGGTAAAAAAATAAGCTTTTCTGCTTGTTGCCAAAATCCACAATTTTGCCAGGTTCTCAGCTGTGAAGTGTGAACAAGAATCAGCTGCTATCATTTTTCCTTTTTACATGCACAGTTAAACCTCCAGCTAGAGTGAGATGATCATATAATTTATTATAGAGGAGTGAACAGGACAGAAATCAAACAGGAAGGCATGCGTGCTTGTGTGGACTCTTGTTTATAATTTCATCAGATTGGTGCACACCTCAGACATTTTATTTAGTGGTAAGATATTCAAATTGTTCTGGAGCCAGCAGCAATACTTTCACCTGAATGTCAAAACTGACAAAGATTTTTAAATCAAACCTCAACAACAACTTGTATTTTGAAGCAAGTATTCTTAAGATATAACCACCAACTATAGATGAGTAAGTGCAGAATTGTTTTCCTACATTCCTTCATATTATTTTGCTTGCTTTCTTCTTTACCTCCATAGAGGAACAGGGTTGCAGGCTTACCTGTAAATATGGGGTGTAACTATGGGCAGCAGTGCAGAGGAGCTATAAATTTATATGTAAGTATGCGCAAAGCACAGGAATGCAAATTGAAAGTGGGGAGACTAACGAAATGAGATTTACCAGGGAAGATATCTTCTGGTTTTCCAGGTGCCTGCATCACACCTTCTATATCTGTGAAGGAATGGATTGTGCAAACTTTACATTTTAACTGGTTTCTCACTCTTTGGTTTTAGTTTTATTGAATGTGTGTCCTTAAATCAGTATGTGGTAGTAGAAGCCTGTGGATACAGCAGAAAGTTTGGTTGATAGCTTTTTCTTGAGATTGAGAACTGGAATTCCTCAAGGCCCTGGCTGTTTAGCTGCTGGGGTTTTATTTTTGCGTGCAAGTATAGTCATGGGAGAAAGGGTGTCACTGAACAGACAGCCTGGGATCTAAACGTTAGGCGTGTTTATTTTTTGAATTGTTGTTCAAGTCAGTGCCCCCCTGCCTATAAAGTAGTAATCCTGTGTGCTTTCCCCAGATTTGGTTCCTTCTTTCTGTGAATGTGTGCACGTAACTATGTCCAGACTTCCCTCTGGAGTTTTCCTAGGGCTTTTTTGGCTTGTTTTCTTCTTGTTGTTTTTAGTGTGTATACCTATTAACCAGAAAGATATCTGGGCTAGAAAACTTAACAAAGGGTAACAGCTTAAGTATTTCTGTATCTGTGCGTGAGTATATGTGTGTGTGTGCGAGCATGAGATGTGATTACAGAGATTATGAAAGATTGTTATTTGGTTTTGATTACATGCCTACTTGTGTATGTTGTTCTGGCTCTCTGCATTCTCTTGTATCACTTGGTCATTGTGTCCTAATAAATCCTCCTGTATGACAGATTGAAATTTCTGGTCACTTGCTTTAGTTGGTGCCAGCCTCTTCCACATTTAAATAAGAGCAGTATTTTTGTTTTCCTATGAAATGAGAAAAGGATTTATTTGTGTTCATGATTAGAAAGATATGACCTGTCCGTACAATGTAAATCCCATAATATATGCTCATTAACCTGGGTCCCATAGCTTTCCAGCGTCCTCAGAAGTACTCTTTGTGGAAAAGGACTTCCCAAATACTCAAGGCTTACCACTTCTGCAGATTTAGGCCTCTGCAGAACATTTTGTTTACAAGAACTAATTCTAGGACCTACTTTGGTGTTGTGGGTACTTAACTCCTACCCACTCAAATAGAGGCACTTCAAAATAATTAAAGTAAATGAATAATCCACATACAGAGCAAAGCCTTTCAGAGGGAAGTGAGTTTATTGAAAGAAAGTATTTGCTTTTTTTTTACTAAATAGTTTATTTCAAGGTCTGCTTAAATAAGCAGCAAATGCTTTTGTTGGGAAAAAAAAAACCAAAGCAACTGAATCTTTGATTGTCATTTCTGCTGTAGCTGATGAAGCTAGATCACTGAAAGCTAGAAAAAATCAGATGGAATTTGGTTTTCGAAGTCCAGGCAGTAGTGTATTGCCACTCTGCAAAACGCTGACTTGAGGTAGCACTGAGAAAAATACAGTGGGTGTTGTGGTATGTTAAACCTTTAAAGGACTGCTTTAAAAGAATTTTAAAGATTTGAAAGAATTTCTGAAGCTTGCTGGGAACTGCAAGGTAAAAGCACCAAAGGAGGGGGAACAGCCATGATGACACTGATTTTTCCCTGAGTGTCTCTAGGGGTTCTCATGGTTTAGCCTTTCACCTAAATGGATGCACTTTAACCATCTGCTCCAGTACTAACACCATGGCTGCAGCTGTCAACCTTGATACTTGCCATTTGCCGTTAGAGTTGTGTGGTTGCTGCTGTATAGGGAATAATTGCCTATAGCTGATACAATAACCTTATTAATCTTACCAAAACCTATGCATACATGTTTGATAAATGGTGATACTGGAATGTCATATTTTTTTCAACATCAAGCTTAACAGAAAATCTCTGTTTCTGCATAAGTCTTCCTTACATGCAAACTCCAAGAGGGGAAATTCAGCTTCTTACTTATGTTGACATTACAGGTGCTGGTTTTTCTGTGCTGAGTTTGATTCCAGGCATCCAGCAGCATTCCAGAGGGAGAGGCGACCAGCATCACATTCTGCACTGCTGCTGCTCTACTTGTCATGAATAATAGCCCACTGGGCTAGTTAATCATTTACACTAACTTATTCCTGTTCCTTTGTAGCTGGTTGCTGCTCAGTGTACATGGGTTACCACATGCCAGCCGCCAGCACAAAGTTCAGTACTGTGTGTGCCTGTGTGTTTATGTTTACCCACATGCATGTGCATTGTGTTGTTCAGCAGATATTCTAGTAAAATTAACAATGCAAGTCCGGCGTGGCTGTTTTTCTATAGAAAAGGTAAAAGAGGGAGAGGTAATGTTTTACCCTCCCTCCTTTACCATTTTTGAAAATGGATGTGAAAGTATTGGTCTCTTTCATCAACACACTGGCATAACAGGTTTCCTCATTTGGCGCTTTGAGTAGAGTTTCTGGATGCTAAAATTCTGTTTCTTGGAGCACATGTTTGAATCATGTGGACAGGTGGACAGTGATTCGTGTTGATTTGCCAGGGACCATGATCTGACACCTTCTCTGTGAAAAGGACTACATCCCTGTCCATTGTGAGTGAGAAAGCATGAGCAATAAATAGATGTCAGTGAAGTCTTTTGAGATTCAGAAGAAGGTATTTAACCACTGTGGTTCTTGCTCAGATTTATGTAGGTGTAATGATTGCCAGGGTGGAAGCCAAGAAGAAATTTCCAGTCATTCAGGTCATATTGTAATATCTGGAGGATGTGGCGCAGGTGACGCTTGGCGTTTTTGCCACATGGAACAAAATTGGTATTAAATTATTTCTTCTGTGCCAGTGAGTCAGTTTACCTTCATTGGAAAGAATAAATAGCAATTTTGCTGTCCAGATGTCAATAGTCAGGTAGCCAGACAGATTAAAGTACTGATCTTTAATATCTCTGGTGTTTGTTTTAGGAAAGTTAATTTTCTTCAATGGATAGCTCAGGACAGTGAATTTTTTTGTTCCTCCTCCTGGTCAGATTTCTATTCTGTTGTCCTTTTTAAACTGAATAGGCACATGTTTTCCATACATGTAGAACTTTGGTTGACAAGGGGCTAATTGTAAAAGGGAGGGTTAAATCCTTCATCTGGTGGTACAAGATTTTAACGTCAAAACATAACTGTGTCCCACAAAGTTCAATAGATGGATCTTTCACTGAGTAGTACTCTGAAATCCTTTCCTCCTTCTCTCTCCTTCTCTCCCTCCCTCCTTCTTTCCTTCCCTTTATTTATCCCCTTATCGCTGTATTTCTGTCTTCCTTTCTGTCTCAGTATGTCCCTCTTTTTCTCCCTGTCCCCTCTTTCTATGGATGGACTATAGTGGATGGAATATAGTTTTCCTGTTAGAGCTGAATCAGACATTTGTATGGTGACATAGTGGTGATGCTGCTGAACACCTTCCATGTGCCTTCTTCATTTTGTAAACCTTCCAGTCAAAACCAACCTTAAGTTATGCAATAGTAGAGTTAGCAGAGTAGCGTTACTGTGAAATGCAGTGTTATCATCAGTGCAGGTCATTAAAAGACCAACCAACCGTTCCTTCCTCCTGTACCAGCAAACAAAATAGCAAACAACAAAATGAGAGACAGCAAGATGTGAGCAGCAGTGTGAGCTGGACCATTTACATGGCAGCAGCACATTTTAGTGCCATGTAGATGAGGTAGTTCATTCTGACTCTGAAAAACAGCATTGAGGCCATTCTAGCTATTCCTTTTGGTTGTTTTGAATGAAACTTGTATCATTCTTACCGATATTAATAGGACTTTGGGGATTATACAAGTCTCTTTGCCTTCAGAAGGCGTATCTTAAGGATGGTGGAGAGATTCATTAAAGTGGGCAGGGGCTCTACTGAGAGACAAGAAGCTGAAAACTTGTATTTTTTCTGTCAAGAAATCAATATTGAAGAAAACAGTAAAGAAGCAAGAAATGTTGCTACTCATCAAGTATTTTAATTTCATAAGGAGTTTCCCTTTAATTTTTTAATAATCTGGATTATGGTCATTTGCAGAACTTTGATCGGAACCTTTTCCTTCTTCTGAATTAAAATGTCTTTACAATAACATTTATAGGCACATTTAAATGTTCTTTATGAGATGGGATTGCCCCAAGATCTCAGTATCCGTGTCTAAGAGTTCTCTGTTAAGTTATGTTCAAACAGTTTCATTGGTATGGCTAAAACACAATGTTCCAGTCCCACCTTCTTGGCTGGACTATAAACATGAAATTTCAATGTAAGCTTTAAGACTTCTTGAGTTTCTGGAGGCCACCAGACCGTATGTCTCTTGTGTAATCTCCTCCACCAAGACTGGAGACTCTTATCATTACTTCAGAGGTCATCAAGGGAAAATGTCTTTTTCTTTGCCGGGATGTTATACTGCAGTAGAGATTCAGTTAATTTAGGAGTGACTGAACCTGCCTAGATCTTAGAAAAAAAAAAAAAAATTTTACTGAGGCAAGCTCTGGACATTGGAGAAACAGCTTTTCTTTGGTTATTTTCCAATTAGTTTAAAAAATCCTCATTCTCCCTAGGTTCTTCATTATAATTGGTGAATCTGAGCAGAGGGATCTGTGGAGGCAATACTATAATGGGAAAAACCTAAGTTACTATCCAGACTGATCCAAGTAAGCAAGCCCACCTTCTTCCCAGCATCTTCAGAAAAGTGTGGGGTTTGTTTTTTTTTTCCAACCAGGTGTGTGGGGAGGAAAGCTGCTCAGATTTTCATAGTAGTGCCCACATCCGTCTTTCTTTCAGGGAGATCTGCTTCCTATAATTTAGAGATATTCCCCTGGATTTTTGAGGAGACAGTTACATATGTATGTACACTGAACATCAGTGGCCTGCAGGTAATCTTGTTGCCTCTAGCTCTAGGACTGTGCTTTAGTAAAACATGTTAATGCTCAGTTACCCAAGCTTTGTGTGTGGCACTAACTGAAAGGCAGCAGCAGGTGAGAAGTAACTTGAATATGCCCTTTCCTGGTGTTGGCCAGTTGTATTAAGTGCTGTTTTCATTCTCCAGTTAGATTTTCCATAATGTATCCTTGACATAATGAGTTGTTTAAATTTTCCAGATCCTCAGAGTCATTCTGTAGTATTTTAAGTCTTTTAAGATTTTTTTAAGTCTTTTAAGTATTTTAAGATTAAGCATATGCCCTTTCCTGGTGTTGGCCAGTTGTATTAAGTGCTGTTTTCATTCTCCAGTTAGATTTTCCATAATGTATCCTTGACATAATGAGTTGTTTAAATTTTCCAGATCCTCAGAGTCATTCTGTAGTATTTTAAGTCATTAGATTAAGCTAGCTGCTGGATTTTGTATTCAAGCAGTAAAGTGACCCCTCCTACTTCTGCTCCCTTCTTGGATACAAAACCATACCGATTTTCTGAAGTATGTATGTGCATGTAAGTGATTTTCGCCTTGTATTGAGTCCATGTTTATCTGAATATTGCTGTCTTAAGTGGCAAAAGGAAGAATGTACTGTCACTTTGAAAGCAGGTATCTTTTCTTTCTTGTTACGTAGCAGTTAGCAGTTGTACATAGTAGTTAAACTTGTATTTCCGTGTTTAGATCACATTTTTTTGGAACATGGTGTTGAGAGGGAAGGACATCAGTTAAAAAGTCTCACTTCATTTTTAGAAGCCTTTTCCCTAACATCCAGTAATGTGAGTGTTAGGGTTAGTTTGGCACATTGGAGGAATAATACATATAAGCCTTAACAAAGAGATTTGAGCTTAGATTTTGAAACCTGTACAGTCAAAGCATGTTGATTTGGATATAGCTTCCACAATTACAGAGTTTAGCCTTTAAATAAAATCTTACTTTAGTAACTACTACTTTGGCAATCAAATAATTGTGTGCTTTTTAAAAAAAACCAAGAAAGCATGATTTAGCTGAAGGTTTTCCCCCCTTTTTAAACAATTTTCTAACCAGAGATTTTTTTCTTGAAGTCTTGCCAAGGGCAAAAAGGAGGGAACATGTGGACTCATGCAGAGTGCTCACTAGGGCAAAAGAGAAAATGTAAAAAATAAAACCTCTAAGCTATGTCTGAGCAAACATCACATTTCTCTGATATGAATGAAATGCAGAACTCCCTTCTTACTTCATTGGAAACATCAAATGAACTAACCTCTCAGTTTACAGAACAATTTCTCTGTGTGTTCCACTTCCATTTCATATTGGAAAGCAAACAGCTTTGTTTTTTGACACTTCTGCAAACTTAGTCCCTCGTGCACACACACACACAAGAACCCCTAAATCCATGCATCCTAGGGAATCAACGATTTAGGAAGGTACATTTTTCATAGGTAGTTATAAATATGTATAAAAAATTTCCCATTGCATGAGTTTCCTAAGGGGATAATACATGAAATCACAAAGGAAAATGTTATGGCAAAAAGTAATGAAGTAAACATGAATCTAAATCTTCCTTTTAGGAAGATGCAGACTGAAGTAACAACATTGCACAGAGGCTAAAACCAGAGCAGTTGAAATAGAACTAGGTTTGAATCTGAGGTTTTGGTTTTGATCTTTTACTAATGTAGAGTTACAAGACAATGTTGGTGTTGTCTTCAGTAGCCTCTAGAACCTTTTTAGTTGTGGAAGATACCTACACATAAAATAGGAGTAAGACAAGTAGTCTTAATTCTTTTAACTTCATGGCATTAATTGTTAACACAGCTTTTGATGAACTAAAAGAACATAGTAAGTCCTACAGAAACATTCTTGGGGATGATCCCTGCAAAGTGGAAACAAATACTTTTTTTTTTTTTTTTTGAGAGGTGGAGCTTGGGGAACATCTGTTAGTTTTTTGGTTTTTTCCTCTTTTCTCTAATGCACTGCATACACTAAAATACCAGAAAGTAAAACATTCTCCTGACACAAAGCTGTCATTGTTGTACGGCCATTCTGCTCCCTCTGAACCTGTGTTGAACCAGGTGCCTCACTTGCTTGGCTCTCCTGGAGCAGTTTTATGGATTAAATCATCACATGTACCCTACACAGTGGCTCTATTGACAGTGCAGAATGAGGCTGGGAGAAAAACTCATATAGGAGCTACACACCTAGGTGCAGTTAGTAAACAGACAGTTACCCTCATTAAGCATAATTAAACCTAATATTGACTATAAACTGTTACTTACCTTAAACTTCTCTGCAGACATTGTAGGAAAGGGATTAATTTAGCAGATAGATACACTAATTACTACCTTCTCCACATTGAAGTTACCATCAGGAAGGCCTATATTCATAAATAAAACATAGTAGAGGATGAGAGACTGAGAAATATGTAAATTCATTTGCAGAAAAAAAGACCAAATTAAAAAAAGAAAGTTGAGTGATGCTACTGGAAGCAAAATGGCACTCTAGCTAATTACCATGAAAAGTATGATAAATCATGGACGTATACCCTTGACTTCTGACTGATAGAGCCTGCAGAGTGCAATCTCTCATGCGTAGCCGCCTCTGACTGATTTAAACCCATACCACTATCGGGTTTGATGGGAAAGCACAAAAGTGTGTTATTTTATCTCCTTGGGTATTGTTGCTACCTCTTTCTCCTAGAAATGACTTGCAATTATTGTAAAGAATCAGTCTGATTTCTTGTCTGCAGAAGAATTGTTGTTTGATGCAATTGGCAAACAAAGGCTCCGAAGATGGTCTAGCTATGGTTTAATAGCTGTATTTTCAAATGCAATTCATCTGGTATATTGAGACAATTATAGAAATATAATAAAATGTCAAGGGAGTGGTTGCTTTTGCTTTGGTATATTTATTCTCGTGGGAGAGATCTTGTGTCCCATAGACAAGATCAAAAGTCAGAAACAGTTTTATTTCTGAATTTCTGTTTGTTTTCTGTAGAATTTGAAGTGAGTCACATTGCTGCTGTGTGCTTCAGCTTTTTGATCTGCTTCCTCACAAATGGCATAGTTTTATGCACTTTACAGTCCCTACAAGGGACTGCACACAGGATTATTCAGATGAGAGAGGCTTGCACGATGCGGCCATACTATGTGTTGTCATGTCAGTGCTGTTAAACAATTTACATTTGAATACATAATAATATGATTGCTGTTTGTGGGGTATTTTCTGTTTTCCTTGTATATCTGCCCAGAGTACTTTTTGTTTGAGTCATATGAGAATAAAAGTCTCTTCTGCTGAGCTAGCTCACACCAGAATAATGGGAACACAGACTTATGCTGTGCATCCTGACCAGAGCATTGCCTAAGCCACAGGAATAGGAGAAGCTCGAGTACAATAGTATTTAACGCCCATTCTTATTATGTGGATATTTTAACATAAAATTATTATTGGCTTCTACTGAGTATTATTCTTTAACTTTTTATGAACTTCTATCACTGGACACACTAGAGAAGAAATCAAATATTTGCAATGCTCATAATATAGAGTTTTACTGAAAGGAGGAGTGGGGAAAGTGAAGCTGCTAGTTGAAAATCTGCAGATACTACCTAATGAGTACCTTCTGTTTGTTTCTTTCCTTTCTCTTTTTGGTTTCTCTCTCATTCTAGAGAGATTTACCCCTTTAATGTTGCTGTGATGTACAGGTAGGACTGTGTCGTTTCCAGGTATGGGTATTATGCTTCAAGAAACAATACAAAGTAATTAACAGTATTTTCCTGCTCTGGTAGCCCTTTTTCTGCAGCTTTTTGTGTACTCAGCTGCAGTGTTTATAGATGTTATCTTCATATCCTTTTCACAGTTTCACTAAGTTTTGACAGCATAGGATTTGAAGAAATGTATCAGAATGGTTTCAGAGCTCTAAATTACTTTCAAGATTTACATGGCCAGATTCTGTGGTGACATACACATCACAACAGATAGTTAGCAAAGCAAAGAGAACAACAGTCCAAAATTATTACTAGCCAGCAAAATCACAGGTTAAAGGAAGAAGAATTTACAAATTTAGAGGCTAGGTTATTCCAGCATAAAGAACATCTGCATCCCTCTTGTTTAGGATTACAGCAACTGCAGAAAGGTTCTTTCACCTGGGATTCATTTTGAGGAGACATTTCTTCTGTCTGCTTCTTCAGGGAGGTTTAGAACAACTCTGTTGTGGGCTTGTTGCTTTTTTCCTGTTTCCCTTCCATATTCTTTCAAAGGGAGGAAAGAGGGATCAATGGAGAGGAAATGGAGAAACAGACTTGAGACATGAAAGTTATGAGGATGGATAGCCTCTATATTTCTGACTGTTGTCAAGGTGCGTAGCCAGGTTTCCCCAGACCTATCAGCTAGATGCCATGGGGAGTCTTGGTCACATTGCATCTGTAACAGTGGACAGTCTAAATTCTGGGTAAGCATTTCAGCATTTGGCCTGTTAGAAAAAGCATGCAGCTGTTACTAATTAGAAATTGAAATTTGGTATATTGCCTTCCTAGGGAAACATTGAAAACAACTATTTTTGATAAATAATAAATATTAGGAAAGCTCCATTACATAAGAAATGGAAATATAAATGCCAACCATTCTTTTGGGGAGGAAAGAAATTATCTTAGTTTGTATGTTAGCACCCTAAATCTAAACTCAATTGCTTTCCATCTTCTGCCCATCCAGCTGGTGTCCACTGGACACTTTATGGCCACTGGACACAATAATAATTGATCTCTTGTCAAATTAATTCCCTCCAGTTCTTCTAAGAGTGCACTTGATAGTTCTAGCAAAACAATTTTCTAAGTAGTAATGTACTTGAATCCTAGTCATCTCTGCAAAGCAGAGGCCAAATCCTGTGAATCCATACTCAGGCAAAATTTCCACTGAAATAAAAATTAGAAGCTTTGTCACTTGCAGGATTTCTGTCAGGCAGAAATTTCCCACTTACAGTCTTCCCCTGTGGTCATGATGACTAAGCACATTTATGGATTGTTACAAAATTTGGACACAGAAAATCTGTATTTTTAAAAAAAGTAAGGCAGATATTTTTATGAGCAACTTTTTTTGTGAAGGAGCATCTCATTTAAGCAATAATATTTCTTAAATAATAGTTAAATGAAGTGTTTGAAGATTAAAATTTTCATTTTCACCAGTATCAGAATAGCTGGATGCTAAGACTGACTTAAAACAAAATGACTGAATGTGGACATATTTCTGCCAAGTATAACATATAAAAATGTGAGGCCAAGCTTTTAAAGATGGATGACACTCTTCATGTGAATTTAAGACATATTCTTTATCAATCGGCTTAATTTTAGTTAGGCAGAATGTGTCTTTTTAAACAAACTCTCCTACATTTTCTGCTGGGTATGTAATAGGTTTCAAACCTTTGTGCAGTGTGAATCTTATGTGCCACATTCAGATACACTCAGCTATGAGAGAAAGTCTATAATTTCTTTTCTTCATCCGAAGTTGTTCCTAGTGGAATTCTTTCTAGAATGAGAGTAGTAGAGCTTCCATCATTTTCCTCCATTTGTAATATCAGAACCTAATAGCAAATGTGCAAGGCTGTGAAGGCATTTAATCAGAGCAAGATTTTTTGAAAAGAATCTTGAGTACACTTCACCAGCATCCTGGCATCTTCCTCGTATATAAACAGTGTCAGGAAAATTTGTCTTTCACATGACTCCTTACTACTCAGTTGCAAATTTTGCTCATCAATGTGTCCGTTCAGCAGCTGTCTGATATAAAATCATTGCAGAGCTGGGGCCTGAGAGAGAGGTAGGTTGTTGCTGCTTTTTCCATTACTAGCAAGGGAAAAAAATGGTTCCTGCTTAAAAGCAAACTGTTTTGATTTGAGCTAGAAGGGGAGTCGAGTTATGATTACATGTGGAGGAAGAGTATGGGAAAACTTTGAGAATACTGTTTTGGTATGGATGAAGAGAGGCACTTACAGAAATTCTGACAAACCAGGACAGCTTTTCCTGGTTAATATAAGTAGACTTGGCTACCCATCTTTTGGCATGTTAAATACTACTATGTATTAAGCACAGAAACTTACAGTCAATCCTGTAAAAGCTTTAAAAAAATCAATGTGTCCATTGCTTCTCCTGTTTCCCATTCATCCCCTTATATTTTCCTGTTTACTCCTATCTTTCCCCCATGCGTTTTCTTCTCTAATGTTTCCTTCTCTCACTGTTTTCATTCTTTGTTTCCTGTTTCTCAGTGGCTGTGCTCTTCTGTGGCTAAAGCCCTGAATTTCATTGTCTGTCCTTACACAAGCAAAATGCCTATTGAAGTCAGTCAAGCCAGGGTTTATCTTCCCATGTTCTGGCCTTTGCTTGTTATCAGGTAGTTACATTAGCAAACTATCTGCATTTTGGGACATGATTCAGCCAACATAAAGCCATTTATTTTAAATTTACTTGTAGAATGAGTCTGCTTACTTTCAGTCCCCCATTTGGAAGCTTGTTAGGAGTGTGTGTGCTGTTATAACATGCAAATTCTAATGAGTAGGTGGAGAACATGTATTTTTTTTGTCTGATAGGTTAGTACTGTTATTTTGCCCATTTAAAGACAAAGATGTGAATCTGCTTGTTTAATGTTCAGTAAGATCTCAGTGTTGAGTGTCCAGGGGATATGAGGTGCTTAAAACAAAATAACTTAGGAGCTGAGGAGATGATTATATATGAGAGGAAGTACTGGGAAGGGCAGGGAATGCAAATGAAGGCAGGCCAAGATAGAGTCAGTGCCACAGAATAACTACCTATTTACCCCTCCCTCAAACACACAGATAATAACCCTCAGTAATGAACGTTTTGCTGCATCTAAAATGTTGATGCAAGTGATCATTACTTCCATGGGATGTCTTGAGTGTCTGAGCCCACCCTTGTTCTTTGGAGTCTCAACTTACCCTTTTTTTGTGTTGGGTAGAAAGTAGGAAATGTTATTTCATTGGAGAAGAAGGGTTTTATTTGGGTGTTAGGATTTTCCTGATAAGTTTATTTCCTTCTGCAGTGAAATGGAACGTATGGGCTTTTTAGACAAAGAATATAAACTCTTAAGTGTCAGGTCGTTGTAAGAGATAGTCCAAACCAATGTGTGGTTGTCCATAATGTGCTCCATTTCTCCCTTTGCTGAACCAAAAAATGGCCAACTTCTCTATTAGAAGATGATAAATTGGAGAATGTCTGTGTCCGAGGCAAGGTTCTCAGCGTGGTGTCAGAAATCCAAAGACCAAAATCCAGCCTGCCTATTGAAATACAGCTAGTTAACTCAACAGGGCAGGTGGCCTATCAGAAAAACAAAAAAAAAACCCCCCCCCCCCCCCAGAAAACCCCAAATCCTCACAATGAAACCCAAGCAGAAAGCAAAAACATGAATACAGAAACACGAAGATAATGTTCTGAGTTCTGCCACCACTGTCCCTCTGGACCTTGGAAAGATTACTGCCTTCCATTTGCATCCTGCAGTGGAGAATGATGCTACATAGTTATCACTGTAAAGTTCTTCCTAACAGTTATGAATAAAAGTACAGGTATATTTTGACTTGCAGCTCTAAAGTCAATGATTTTTCAGTTTGCATCTCTGACGTGCTGTTAGTCTGTAGCAGAGTGTACTTGCCCTGTGTCCCTTAGCCTCCACTACTGGCAGTGGGACTCAGGCTTCTCAGTTAAATTAATTTTTGTCTGCCCCAGTTTGCCTGTTCTGCATGTCAGATCCATTGCATTTTTGATGCAATAGCTTGTGGTGCTTTAAGGACATACTGTAGCTACTACATGCCTTTGAGTTAACAAATTTTAAGTATTTAAATCACATAGGAAATTGAGAAATGGTTTCTCCTGTGTTTGGAATGACTAGTAGCTTTACAGCCATCAAACTGAGCTTGGAATGCCAATTGACCCTTCCACTTTGTATGTTGACTTGTGACTATAAATGAGAAGTCTTTCCCCCCTTGCCATGAGGTTATGAGACATGGCTATGTAGCAATGAATGCCACTGTATCATTTTTTAACTGCTACAGAATTATAATATCAGATGCTCAGATGGCATCAATTGGCTTAGCTCCACTGAAGGCAACAAAATGCGGTGCCAGCTTATACCAGCTGAGGATCTGGCCCACAGTTAAAAGGAAAAAAGGGACAGGCTGCCAATATGGCAGGGAACATATTGAGATTTATGGTAGTGACCTAATCAGTAAGAAGTTTTGCTTGAAATTATTGTCTCTCTGCACATTCACATGAGTCACTTGAGCTGCAGACATTTGAAGCTCTAATACGACCTGCGCAGATGCATTCCCACTCTTGCACTGTTCCACACTCTGTGCTCTTAAACATCTGAGGGCATCTCACCTCACTCACCTTCTAGTTGTCAATCTTTCTTCACAGGTCTACCACAGATTCAGGGCCATACCTTTTTTTTTTTTTTTTTTTTTTTTTTTAAAATAAAACCCATAATTTTAATTTGGGTGACCTTATTTTTTCTCGATTTGCTTGTACTTCTGGTGTTGCTTTCTTAATTATACCTAAAAATGGGGGGGGTTTCACACGTTGCTGTTGTAAGTCTTATCGAGCTGTCCTATTTGCATTCAAGTATTATATTAATCTTGGTTAAGTGTTGTGGTTTAGCCCCAGCTGGCAAGTAATCACCCCCGAGCCGTTCGCTTACTTTCGCCCGGTGGGTTGGGGGAGAGAATCAGAAGGGTAAAAGTGAGAAAACTCGTGGGTTGAGATAAAGGCAGTTTAATAGGTAAAGCAAAAGCCACATGCACAAGCAAATCAGAACAAGGAATTCATCCCCTCCTTCCCATCAGCAGGCAGGTGTTCAGCCATCTCCAGGAAAGCAGGGCTCCCTCACACGTAACAGGTACTTGGGAAGACAAACACCATCACTCCAAATGTCCCCCCATTCCTCTTTCTTCCCCCAGCTTTATATGCTGAGCATGATGCCACATGGTCTGGACTATCCCTTTGGTCAGTTGGGGTCAGCTGTCCATCAATGTCCCCTCCCAACTTCTTGTGTACCCCCAGCCTACTTGCTGGGGGGGTGGTGTGAGAAGCAGAAGAGGCCTTGACTCTGTAAGCACTTCCCAGCAGTAACTAAAACATCCCTGTGTTATCAGCACTGTTTCCAGAACAAATCCAAAACTTAGCCCCATACTAGCTACTATGAAGGAAATTAACCGAGCCAAAACCAGCACAATAAGAAAATCCAGTTTGCTGCTTTGTATTCAAATATGTAGGGAATTTTTTACTTGGAGATAAGGTGAGTGTAGATAACTTAATGTTTGTAAATTTTATCTGCTATAAATATGATTGAATAACTTGATTGATAGAAATTATCTTCTCTATATTGCAAGGTTAGTGAATTAAATACTTACTAAAGATGAAATGGCTGTAGAATCTCCCCAACTTTTTTCTCTTTCATAACTGTTGTAGCATTTAGTTTATACTGAGTTCTGTCTCTAAACTTGTGAGCCATCCCCAGGTCTGATATCTTGGTTTTGATTGTTAATAACGTCCAGAGTAAGTAATATTTTGGGCCTGGAAGTTTCCTCTCTTGGTCCCAACTGTAATGTTGATTATTTGAGAAACTCTGTGATCCATTCTTGTAATATGAAGTTGAGGAAAAAGCTCTCTTCTGCTCTGAAATGCCTGCCTTAAAAAATATACTGACTGATTGATGACTTGAAATTTGACCTACAATATTTATGACCAGCTGCTTTTAGATTGTACCCTAAAAGTACATATTTAAGCAGGATAAACTATTAGAAGTAGACATATTTGACTATCTAAAGCCTGCAAAGTATGTTGAGTTTTAACCATGTAGTAAATTTGCTCTTCTGTGCTCTAAAAGTACAGAAAAATAAACTAATCATTAAAACATCTCCAGATACAAAGCTCAGCTGCAGTTTTTAAGAAGTTTCAAAGGATGCTTTGAATGACACTCAGTCTCTTACCATGATGTATTTTCCTGCACTTCAAAGTAAGAGTGAGTCTTCTGTAGCATCTGTATCATGTAGGTGCTGAAAAGAAAGTTGGGGAGGCAGGACACAATGTTCATCTCTTTTTCTTCTAGTTTCCTAATTACCGTGTGTTTCAAAGAGTGCAGTGGTACCTCAGCTGGAGTACTGTTGCCTGTCTTAGGAAAAAATACAGGACGCACTACATCTCTTACTGAGGTCCATGGAAAGATTTGTGTTTCAACTAACGGTCTAAAAGCATGCAGTATCTTCAAATCTGGTATGCTAGGAGTATGATAATTGTAGTTGATTCACTTAAATAGTACATATAAACACCTGAGAATATTGTAAAGTACTTGTAAGAAAGATATAACTTGTATTAAAATATTGCAACAAATGTTTAAAGTAATCCTTATTCCTATATGCTCTGTGGTTTTTTTTTAGGAATTCCAGTGCACTTTACAAGTTTCCAAAAGATAAATCTATTTTTTAAAGAACCTTAAAGTAGTTTTACAAAGTATCATTATCTCCATTTGATAGATGGGGACACTGAAACACAGAACAGTTAAGTAGCGTTCTCAAGTTTGTAGGATAATTAATTTCTGAGTTAGGGATAGATGATTTCTTGATGTTGAGTGTTTCATGCACTACTCCATTGCTTCTCTGTGTTAAAGAATGCTACAGTACTTGTATAATACAGGATAAAGGAGAAACCCAACTAGTCGTGTCATATTTACAAGTCTTTTGAAGAAACACTTCTTTAGCTGAACATCTTAATTTGCCATCCTGACTTTTTATAAAAATTAAGTTTTTATACACACACACCACGCAACAGAGAGGAAGACTGAATACCATCTTTGGCTTGCCTGGGATTGTGGTCAAAAACAGAGGGCAGAATCTGGCTAAGAAGTATTGAGTTGAAATTCTTATAAATGTACTTCAACCCTCCAGATGCTCTTTCCTGTGTATTGGACCAGAACAGAAGGTTAGTAGGAGATGGATGTCCCTAGTTATAAATAATTGTGACAACAACTAGCAGTACAGTGCACTTGAAAGAACAGTTAAGTCTTGCTGCAAAATGCATCCTAACTACAGAAATGACAGCCTGCATGGTGCTGTGGATGGAGGGCAGCTTGTAGTGCTATTCAGAGTAGTATTTGCTTAGACGATCCCAGAGTTTTATAAATATCTCCTAGAAAGTAATCTGATGCTTCTTATTCTGGTATTATTTAAGCATGCAAGGAGACATAGTTTATAAGAAATCTGAAGTCAGGTTATACCACTTCTGGGGCAGGATGTTTAATTGATATTCTTTTAAAATTACAATACACTTTGTGATCTGGCTGGCACCAGTGAAGACTATGGTTAGTCCAGTTTCTTATTTTACAGAAGCCACTGCAGGAAAGGATACAGTCTTCTTTCAGACTCCTCTAAGTTTTGCTGAAGTGCACAGCCTTCATATAATTTGGAGGAAAGTTTCCATTTACAGAAGGGGTAACTTTACCCTAAGACTGTTGCCAAAATAGTGAGACCTGGCCTGTTCCACAATGTCTGGGATCCTTACTTAAAGAGAGTCTTTTGAATTACTGTTGTCATTAAACTCCATCACACACTGTGTACTTTATGTTCTTGGACAACCTAAGAAATGTCTTTGCCTGCCACTTAGTCACTGGCAACCCTGGAGACAAATCTGAGCTGCATTTACCTTAGAGTAATTTCTAAATGTTCCCACCATTCTCATGCCAGTGTTAGCCTTAAGGGAGACATTCCCCAGAAAAAGGAAAGACACAGTTTCTTCTGCCAATAGAGGCCGTATTATTACTTCTGGTGATAAGTAACATTACGTGTATATATTACTAGGGTTACTTGTCACTTTTGGTCCTCCTAGCTGAACAGATCTACATGTTGAGCAATTGAATGAATAGGCAGTGGCTTTTGAGATTTTAATTCTTTATTAAAGAGAAGTGGCATAAGTTTCTGTTGTTTGCCAAGTAATGGGATATGTTGAGTATTGTCAGTATGAGTCCTGTACTGTGTTGTCAATAGGCACTTCATACTTCCACATCTGTAGAACTGGGGGCGCATTAAGGGGGATCAAAAGCTTGTCTGTATCTGTCAGCTGCAGATGCTGTATCATCTCAGGCACAGGAAGGGAAGGATGTACCCTGCACTTAATATAGAGAAACATGAAGTAACTTGTGTTAATGTCTCAAGATCTTGGAACCAATCACAGGAATAAATCTGAAGTGGTAACCAGTAAAATGGCTTCTTGGAGCTTCATTACTGTGTGTGCTTTCTGAAGCCTAAGCAGGAAAAATAGGTAAGAAGCTTTACTGCCATTGGCATTTTTTTGCTGAAAGAATTGGTCTGTCAACTCAAGAAGAAAGTATCTCAAAATCAGCTGAGAGGTGAGCCGGTGTTGAACATTACTATAGAATTTTTAGCCTTTTACTCTCCAGCCTCTTGCCTTTACTAGAATTGTCCACTATTTATCTGATGGAAAGTAAGTTTCTTAGTTCATGAACTAGTCTTCTAGTTGTACACCTCATACTCTTACTGTTGAGGCACAGCTCTGACAGTAGATGAAGCAGAACTCAACCACGTTGGCCTTTTTCTGCTGGGGTATTTTTATCAGTGAAGAGAAATTATTTGGGTTGTTTAATGCCCTTTTCACTAAAGCCCTAACAACATGCAGGACACTATAATTATTTTTTGCTGAAGAAGCTCTGGTGGTTTGGGATGCTGCATGTTCTACCACTAGGAGATTTTGGGTCAAAAGATCTACCAGATAATAGTGTAACGTAAGATAGCACATGAAAGCTTGTTAGACAGAGCGGACGTTTCTGCCTTGTAGTTGTACAGGTGTCATTGGACCACCAGATAACAAAAGCATTATCATGACTAACTCAAATTCAGGTTTAGATGAGAATATCAAACCACTTCATGCTGGATAAGACACCTCTAGAGTTTACAATATTCAGCTGGTGGCTAACCCATGGCAATACTATCCACAATAATTACATGCTACCACCAGCTCTCTCAAGGATCACTTTAGGAAGAGAGCAGTTGCTTTGCCCAGGGAAATTTAGATGAGATGCAAAATTGGATTTTTCATAAGGCCTTGTTTTTACCTAGCTACGAATGTTTCCTTAGCACAAGTGAAAACTTTACACATTTTAGCTCAAACTGTACTCTACTAAGCCTCCCACATTTATACCCATCTTCTTGGCAGTCATCCCAAAATATGTTTGGGTTGAGGCATTACACATTACATTTGGTGAAGCTTTAGCAGTCCCTGTTGCTCACATCAATCCTTATTTCTGTTTGCTCTTGTAATTTACAGTTAATGAAAATTCTAAGTTTACCTTTGTTTTTGTTGGCGTCTGGACAAGAGAACCCTTTAGCCTTTTCAGCCTCCCATACAAATGGAAAGCTGGATCCAAAAGGGAAGGTAAAACCTATCAGAGCAGCTTCATTTTAGACAGAAGGCCTTAGCATGCATGTCAGCATTGTAGCATTCCTGAACAAACAGTGAAAGAGCCTTGCTCAAGGCTTGATGTGTGCCTGCTCTTGTGAGTAGGTTTGTAAATAGCAGGTAGACACCAGACTAATAGCTGATCATCATCAGAGCGCCAGATCTTAATGGCCATCTGGTTAATGGCCTTCACCACTTCCTACTCCCTTCCAATTCAGGCAAGATTCTGCCTGAAATTAACAGGAATTTGCCTGATTACTAATGTGGGAACGTGGCTAATAACAAACTCGCACTGATGCCCTTAACACAGTGTAGGCAATATTGACAAAACAAGTCATTCTGGAGTTAGTGCAGTCTTTTCTAACGAGCCTGTTAAAAATCGTCTCACAGATTTGCAGTTTGGGAAATGCTGTTTCTGCCTACCTAGGATACCACCTATGCACTGAGCTGTGTATGTACAAGATGAGAATGTTAAGCAATGGGCTAAAAACAGATGGTATATAATATATACATATGTATTTTACATATATACACATATAATTTCTGTACATACACAAAATTAGATAATTGTGTGATTTATATTATGCTTGTAAAGACACTTATTTGACAGACAGTTTTGAGCATTAAAAATTCCTATACAGCTACAGAATTATTTGTAAAAAGTAGGCTTTAAAATGCACCCTTTTCATTTATTTTTGGTGCTCACTATGTGTTCTGAATCATTGCATGTTCTGAAACATTACCTGTTACATTAACAAAATATTTTGCAGGTGAGAAATGATTACAAATTTAGAAAAATGTGTAGCCCAGAATTCTAATACTGTTGCATACTTCTGGAAAAAAGCAAGTCTTCACGAAGGCAAGCCTGACCCAGCCTTCCCGCATCTGCTTACAGTGTTACGTACAAGCTGTTTTTTCTCATGTCATAAGTGTTGCTTTGTCAGTAGAAACCGTTCACATTTTAAAACTTCATTTGCTGCTTTCTGGGTCTTCTTGCCTTTGCATTGCAGAGGCTGTGCAGTCTGATGTGCTGGAGGACAAGGCACGGGGGAAAACACTGTTTGCACCTGTTTAAAATCTCCAGTGCTTTGTGTGGTTCCTGGGCAACAGGCAGGAATCCTGAAAAGCTAGGCTGCACTTGCTCAATTGTTGCTGGCAGCTGTGACTTTGAGAGAGCACATAGCAGCTCATTAGCAGGTTGCTTGTGTTATGTGACATGCACTGAGCATGGAAAACTCTTGAGCTGAGCTCTCTGCCTTTGCTGCCTGCAATTGGAGGCTGGATCAACTGGGGTTGCCGACTTGGCCAAGGAAAGCGTTATAGAGATGTAAGGTGAGTTCCTCACTGGTAAAGGGGCAGGGAGGTGAGAAAACTAGGTGTGAATCAGTGTTTTCTGACTAGAAAAGGAGAACAGGGGCATAGGTTGTCTGCACCAATGGGTGCTATTTTCCTCTAGCAATTATGTTTTTTCAGAGTGTATTTGCAATGGTGCAACATATAAATGCAGGGGATAACGTGGATTTGAGCATGAGTGCGTGTGTGTGTGTGTGTGCATGCACACATATGTGCATTGCAGTGTGGAAATGTAAGATGACTGCATGGGATAATTTTAAATTTTATTATGAGTTTTGATTTCTGGGTCTTGTTGTTTACTTTGAGGGATTAGAATTGCATCAATCTTTGCAACCTTGATCTTGGCCTATTTAGGTAGCCCCCAAGCAGCAGGTGCAGTCACACTGCAAGTCTGACTAGCAAATTCAGACCATTTCACCTTCATATCTACTCAGTTTGTGCCTCTTGGCTCAGATTAAGCATCTCTTCGCTCTTGTAAAAGGGAGTTAGTATGTTATAAATCTCTTTAAACACACCACAGAGCTACAGCATTGTTATAATCTCTTGAAATCTTCATCATGAGGCAGGAACAGATTGTCTTGAGATCTGTTGCCACTCCACTTTGTGCTGGTTTAGCCCAGGAGGAGGGATCTATAGACCAGTCTCTTCCTTAGGTTTGTATCAGAGATGTCTTTTCTGCAGCTCCAGAAAATCTTTTGATGCACAGTGCAAATATTGACAGTAGAAGTCGTTAGCCCAAGATGAAGAAAAAGCAGAAGGAAATCTGCCTACTAAGCAAATTAGATACACTCATGAAAGAAAAGTCCATCAAGGGCTGTTTAACAAGAAGATATGAATATAAACACTTGCTCAGAAAATCCCTGGCCAGTGGTTTGCTAGCAACTGGAGAGATTTGATGGGAGGCAGTAAGACTCGTCATTTGCCCTGCCCACAGATTCACTAAGTAACTGCCCTGGCTAGTGTCAGGGTCATACTGTTGAGCCTGTCTGTATGATCTGCAATGGGACGTGCTGTGGACATGGTAGATTTTCAGTTGAACCATGCTCCACATACATGCTTCAGTGCTTATCTATTGTTGTTGACTTCTTTAGCTGAATAAAACAAAACACTGCTTGTCAGGTATGGAGGGTAAATGTGATAAAATAAATAGAAACCAGAGTATGACATAATCATCTGTATTCACCATGAGTTTCTTCATTTAGTTTGTGGTCTAGACCAGAGCTTTTTGTTTCCTCATCTAGAAAATGGAGATAATTGGTATTTGTATCTCATATTGCTATATAAAAGCAGGATATTGTAAACTTTCTTTTCAAGGTTGTCCTGTGTTTATCCAGTGTCACTTCTTTTTCTGTCTTTAACTTGGATTATATACTCTGTCTCACCATGGAGGGCCTTCTGAATTCATCATCTGACATTAGTTTGGCTATCAAATAATAGAAAGGAATAAGCTTAGATATGTATGTAGGTCTGTGTGCTTTTTTGCTGTCTTCTGTCGTGCACCACACAGTTTGCAAATAGTCATTACTTTGGTCATGACTCTCAGTTTTTATTTGAGAACAATGTGCATAGGGTGTTATTCTTTAGGAAAGTGCTTGTGATCCCTTTGGTTGGCCTTGTTTAGCGCTGTTCTTTATACCATCTCCTCACTGCAGTGAGAGAATTGCAGGCTTCCTCCTCTGCAAGTACAGTGAACACAGAAATTTGGCATACTCCTCTTAATCCTGCTCCACTGTTTTTAAAATTCACAAAAATGAGATCTGTAGGACTTATTCTTTTAGCTTAGAACATATTGTTAGCTGGTAATAACAACTGTGCTACACAGCACACACAAGCCATGGGCTGTATGTTTACGAAACGCATGATAATAGGTGTTGCATTTTCTTACGTACTGATTCATTTTATGTAGACTGTAAAACATGGCAAACACCTACTCACAAATAATGTGCAATAGAAAAATGGTATTCAAATGTTATGGGTATGACTTAAACTCTCACAGCCAAGGACAATAAAGTTGAGAGACTCATTCTGTTAATAAATCATACTGTTGTCTCAGGTATTCCAGCTCATGTAGTGGAAAGGACAGATCCCACTAAGAGGATTATGTGAGTTGCTACACGTAGGTACAGTAAGACAGCTCAATAGAGTAGCATCAAATTTGAGTGAAGATACGTTTGACAAGATTCTCTCTTTAATTTCTAACTTGGGACCCGCATGGTTTAATTGATTCTGTAAATTATTTTCATGTCTTTAACATCTCTAGATGCTGACAGTCTGCAAAATAAAATGTCCCCTCAAAATGGCATACTTGCTCTAGAGTATAGCTGCATTCATGTGCCATGCCAGATCTTTCAGCATTTCTCCATTAATAGAATTGTAGAAGGAAGATGTGCTTCTGTGGGAGCCTTGTTATGCAAAACAGCATGAATTGTACAGAAATTATCAGCCAGTCTCCTTTCCCATAGGCTCCCTGCTCAGAATTCACCTTGAGCAAGTTAGTGTGACAACAGACAACTCTGAAGTGGCTGCGTTTTCTGCTGAAGAACCCGAAGAGTTTTAGTGACTTTAATTTGGATCACATCCAAACACCATTTTAGAGGGAGGAGAGGAAAGAAAAA
Source organism: Pterocles gutturalis (assembly GCF_000699245.1). Taxonomy (NCBI): domain Eukaryota; kingdom Metazoa; phylum Chordata; class Aves; order Pterocliformes; family Pteroclidae; genus Pterocles; species Pterocles gutturalis. Next base: position 22,568 of record NW_010141282.1, on the reverse strand, counting down.
GTCTGTTGCTAGGGATGTGAGCATGGGCAGAGCCTGTCCTTTCACCCTGGACTCTCCTGTTTTTGTGGTGGTTTTTTGTTTTTTTTTGGGGGGGGGGTTTTGCGGGGTTTTTTTGTGGGTTTTTTAAATTATTTTTTTTACCTTTTCTTGGTCTTGTTTTCCACACTGCTGCTTCCACACATCTAGACAGTGGAATGTAAAAATGCTACAGAGGCTAGTGTCCCTTCTACTTTATAGTTCCACCATGGCAGCAGGTAGTGAGTGACACCTGTTGTCATACTTATGTCCTTAAGATTAGTCAGAGCCTAGTAAATGTCCACCTTAGCACTTGGATGCAATGCAAGCCATCTTTGACTTTTACCTTTTGGAATGGTTTGTTGTTAATGCATATCAAATGGAAGAAGAGGAAAAGCAGAGAGGCTGAAGAAAGAGGTAAGTAAAAAGTGTTTAATAAAGCTACATTGATTCTATAAAACCACAAAAACAACTAGAAGCTGAGCTTTCCTTCTGAACTGCATAGTCCTCTCTTCCTGGGCTTCCCACGTAGCCACCCTGTTTCACCATTGAACTTCCTTGTCAGTGTTTCATAGCGTGTGCAGCACTAGACAGCATCATCCTCCACTCTTCATTGTGTATCGGTTGTAGGTTGTCTATTCTGTCTAGTCACTGGTGGGTCATGTCTTCAAAAGTCTGTCAAGCATGGCTAACTGCACTAACAGTGCTTTTAAAGAAAGCATAGTCCAAAGATACATCTTGGTACTGATATTTCTGTTACAGTAATGATATGGTGATAATATCTAGGCTAAATTTACTAGTGTTTGCTGTGTTAGTGTTGTCCTTCACATTCTCGTTCTGTTAGTGATCTGCACAGAAACTTCACAGCGAGAAGTTCTGCTAAGAAACCAGACTCTTAGAAAACAGATTTTCATGGGGTAATTTTCTTCTTCCATAAGTGGAGATTACCTTGCCCAGTCTGCCTGTGGCTTCAGCTTGCTTTTTTAAATCCAAATTCTTTTTGTTGTCAGCTCAACTAAATTGACAATTATCTCAGAGATGGTGAGGCTAATTGTCCTAATTAATACAAGTGGGCCCAGGTGGGGATAGTTAGAGCCTGAAGTCCAGTCAGGTGGTATGGGCAAAAAGCCCTCCAACATCTGAGAACTAGTACCATAATGGAGAAGGTGGTGGCACCTAAGACTGTAATGCTTCTGTGGTAGGTTTTATTTCTTTGGTTTCTCCTTGGATTGTTCTGTAATGTATGTTTGATGTATGAATTTTCATGTATTAGAGATGGTGTGTGAGGGAGGGGGATTACATTAAAGAAAAAGCTGCTTTTTTGAGGAAAAAGTATTGTCTGGTTGCTCCAGCCACATAGCTTTTGTTGATCCTGAAACAGTCAGTAGTGTGTTTCTTAACTGTGTCAGGATGTACTAGATTCACCTAGCAGCTGGAGATGTACGGATTAGCCAGCAAGTGAAGGAGTACTTAGAAGGGAGAGTGCAGGATTGTGTCAGTTTCTGCTATGATGTAGCTCTAAAATGAAAGCTATAATAATACTAACAAGGTGCAGGAAGGAAAATCTTTTTTTAATTTGAGTTTTTCATGGAAATGGTTAAAGCAAACTTGTAAATCTTTGAAAGTATACTTTTTATGTAGGGGGTGGCAGAACATGATGCTCTTCTAACAAGTATCTATAATTTCATCAGTATTTACGCTTCTCCTTGATCATCCCTCTCCATTTCTGAGCCACCTTTATGTAGGTAGCTGTCATTGAAGACTTCCACTTGCTCCCTTGCATCTGACAAAGATTCTAAACAGGGCAGATTCTGGTTGTTGACTTTGAGAGTAGATTTTTAGCCCAATTTACATAGATAAGATTTGGCGTGCTATCCCATCCCAAGTGTCTGTTCAGTGGAAAACATGCAGTTCTCTGTGCCTCCTATCGTTTTATTTGACAGCAACCTGGCAAGCAAAATTCTTTTCAAGTCCTGACCTGGCTGATGGCTATTTGAGGGCATAGGAAAAAGGAAAATAAATAGCAGTTATAGTATTCTGAAAAACATTTAATTGGGTAAGGATTTAGACTTACATCCTGCAGTTTGCTATCACCTTCAAGAATGCCATTGAACTGTACTTCTAACCACCACACTTTTTCTATACCTGTAAGGTAAAGGGGTAAAGGCTCATTTTTTTTTTTTTAATTTTTTTTTATTTTTTAAGAAAACTTAGGCAAGCCAGACAATAAGACTGCTAAAAGATACGGGTATAAGTCAGCCAGTGCCTGCTATGGTCCTGTAACTGCAAGACAATTTATCTTTCCCTTCATAGCAGTCTGGCTGCAGTATTGTGCGTAACCCATGCTGATGCTAAAAGCAATATGAATTGTATACATCTTGCACGTCAGTTTCACTGTCTTAAAAAATGAAGAGGTTTTTTTTTTCTTTTTCCTCTTCCTTTGAAGTTTTAAAGCAGAACTTGCTGGTGACCCACTTTTGCTAACAGTTCTCTTAACTAACCCCTGTACTCGCTTATACTTTTTTTTTTTCTCTTCCACCCACTGTCTGTCTAGCCTGGTTTAAAATTTTTATATATGTACTTTTAAAAAATTGATTAGTTGGAGAGCTGCCCGTTCTTCTGCGCTGTATAATAAGGATTTAAAAACTGCACACTGAATTCTGTATAGTGTAATTAAAACTGACCCAGATTTGGACCTGAGAACACCAGGACTTAGCCAAACTTGCCATGAACTGAGTTCTGATGGCAGATGGGAGCTAATGAGGACACACTCCACTCCAGAATTTCCCAGCTGCTTGGCCTCTTTTTGTACAAACAGGGTTTGGAGTGAAGTCCCAATCCCAAGAGCATGTTCAAGCAAATGTACAGCACCCAGCCTTTTGGGAAACAAGGCAGGGCTGTCATGCTGCTTCAGGAAATTTTTGAGGAGCTATTTCCAAAGGGCTTTTACTGTGTATCCCAGTGTCATGCATATGCTGTCTCCCAGCTTCCATCTTATCCTAGGCTGAGTGTGATCATGTGCTTCAAACCCTGTGTGAGTATCCTCCCCCCGTTTCAGCTGGGAGACTTCTACCTTAATTTAATTGAGTGTTAAAATCCCTAAGTACTGGGTCTCCCTTTGACCTGTGGTTCCCTTCAGTGGATTCAATGTCCTGGGACTATTCAGGCAGATGTAATTGAATCAGTTTGAAGCAGCTGTAGCTGGCTGGCATGTGGTCTCTCAAATTGCTAGCACCTGCTTGGTTGGGGTTTTTTGTTTGGTGGTTTTTTTGTTGTTGTTTTTTGTTTTTAACTCACTAGAGTGAAAATAGTGCCAAAACCAGCATTGGTCTTGGAGCTGATAAAGCACTCCAGATCCTATACCCCTTTCCTTTTCTAGCCTAGCCACCTCATTACTGGTGCTTGCAATAATGTTGTTGGTAGTGAACAGAAACAGGTTTATGCTTCTCTTCCAACTGCCTCCCTCCCCTGCAAGCCAGTGTGCTGCCAATACTGACTCTCTTCTTTATAAGCAGCAAGACTTAATCGTGCTCAGGTGTGCAGAGCGTCTGTGCCCTCCTTAGAAAATTGAGCAGCCCATGGTTTGCTGTATCTGATGCATGCACCAAATTTATCTACTGCTCTAACGGTCTGACTGCTGGCACTGTTGTTACTGTTCATGTCTAACAAATGACCAAGCAATCCTGGGATGTTCCATTCAATACTTCTGATCCCTTCCCCTGGCGTCATATATATATATATATATATTGGTTACTGTATTGGTACTACAGTCTAAGTTTTGATAGGGTAAGATTTCAGAAGGGACTGAGAGTCACTTGGTTACCTCCCTGTATTCTGTGATTTATTATAATCAAAGTTCAAATTAAACGCCATGGTGCACTTGGCCAAATACAGTAAGAACACACAGTGGTGTGTTTTTTTCAATGTGATATTACAAGATGACATATTGAAACTTTTTTTTTTTAATATATTACTCCACTGACTTCCCCTCACTTTGTGTATAAGGTTTATGTGACTCCCTTTTTCGTTCATCCCTACCCAAGAGGCAAAGGCTGTGTCTAGATTCTTAATTCCAGTGGTTTTTATCTTCAGTGTTTGCCCCACACCTCACTTCCTGCTCTTTTCTTTTGCTATTTCAGTTTCTGTTTCACAGACCAGAGTTTTCAACTTTGTCTTGAAAGATGCCACTCCACTGTGGGAACCCAACAGTTAGGAAGTGTTTATTTCCTGTTGCAAGAGGAATTATGATTTTTTTTTTTTTTTTTTTTTTTACTGTGGCTTTAAATATTTGGCTAGGCTTTTGTATTGGAGGTATTCCTTTATTAGCCTATTCCAGCACCTCTTTTTTTTTTTTTTTTTTTTTTTTTTTTTTTTTTTTTCTCTCTTGTTCCTCTCATCTGTTGGGTGTTGCTAGATATTCTTAGGGCCTTGTCCTCGGCTGATGTACAGGGACTGACTTGCCTCCTGCAAAAGCTTTGAAAAACCGCTGTTGTAGGCAATTAAATTCAGTTCCATAAAATGTTCTGGGCAATTCTGAAGCTGTCTCTTTCTCTCCTTTTAACCTATATTTTTTATTTATATCACATATAAAAAGATTATGTGATTTGCCTGTAGATATTTGTGATGTAAGCAAAGTCTCTCCTCTCATGGAATATTCCATGGCTTCTCCAGCCAATGTGCCAATCTGCAGCTCTCTGCATTTTGCTGAACTCAGGCATTCAAAGGGTGTTGTCAAAGACAGTGTCTCTAAAGTCCAAAATACACTTTTGATTCAGTGGAGGTGAAGTGCCAGTTGAAATGTATGGAATGAATTGTTTCAGCTTTTTCAAGGAGTGCAGTGTAGAATATATGCTTCCCTTTATTTATTGGTTTTTGCAGTATTGAAGACTACTGTTTTTACCTTTAAGTTGCTTTACATGTGCTTAGACACAAATAATACAAGGTAGTTTATCAGAGTGTGGAAGTGATGCAGCTAAGCATTTTTTGCAGCTGTCTAAAGGACATACAAAAGAAGATAACTGGAATTTCAGTCAAGCCAGAGTTGTTTTTGCTAATCCAGTAAGGTGATGTCACCACTTGATTTTTCTCTGGTCCTGTTGTGATTTGTAGTGTTTTGTTTGTTTGTGGCCTTGTTTTGTTTTCTTTCCACCCGTGCTCCTGCTTTCCTACTTCTTTCTGGTTAGTCTTTCAAAATATCTACCAATAAAAACACTCATTTGTAATTATAGCATTAGCCTGTAAGTGCTGCAGCTACAGGTATCAACTACTGAATAAAATGTCAGCCACCAAATCTAGGAGGGGAATTCACCAAGGCTTAAATTAAGAAATGGCTAAGTATTGTGGCTCTCAATTCTTATTGCTATAAGCAGCAACCCTTGATATGAAGTAAATAATGGAGAATATATATGGAATATTTCTCTTTTTCAGATGTTGTGGATACCCAGCATTCTTGTTGAGATCAGTAGGAATATCGAAGGGAAACTGTTCTTGAGACCACGGTGAATATAGCACCCATGAATATCTAAATAAAGAGCAGTAGCAGATCAGAAAGTGTTGTTTGTATGCAAAAATACTTGTTATTGGTGGTGGTGGGGGGCAAGCAAAGAGTAAGTATGCAAGTATCTATGTTAGGATTTCTTGGTGCCATTTGTAGCTAGCCAGAACAGGAAAGCATCTGCCACGCTTGTGGTTGTCTTGAAAAGAAATACAGTTTTAGGTCAGCAGCAACTGCTAGCTGACATCTTTTATTCCTCGAATGCTTTTTTTATTGTACTAAAGTTTACTTTAGGAATGTAGGCACTAAATAATTGTGAATTTTACACTAAGTACAAGAGGTAGTAGAAAACCAATAAGATTTATGATCTTAAGAAGTCTATGTGGCATAAGTGAAGAGAAAAATGTATAGATATTCTTTTCCATCTCTTAACATCCTGGTTGTATGAGTTGTGAATTAAGTAGTGTTTATAGTGCTGAACCATCCTTTTTTGTGTATTTAATTTTAAGGTATCAGTTTAGAGACTGTACGTCTTTTACTTGGATACTGTTAACTGATCAATTTTATGTGAAGTACACTAGCTTTTTGTGCACATGGAGAAGCGTACTTTCCAAACTAAGATATATTAGTGACTAGCACAGGAGGGTGACAGAAAGGACAACAAAGGAAGTTAATAAATTGATAATGAAGTGGGATTATAGAGGATTGAGCGTGGATATTAGAACCATTTCAGACATACTTCTTAATCGCTGTCTCTCTGCTCTGATTCTGTCTAGCAACTTTCTAGTGGCATCACCCTGAAATGTGTTGTTGGGTATTTGGAAAAAAGACGACTTGACTTGTCGCTTATTGGCAAGCATGTCTGCATCTTTGACAGAGGCCAAAAGGTTAAATGAATAATAGAGATGAGATTCTTCTGTTTGCCATGCAGTTGGTCTCTCTAGAAGAGCCTTTAAATAAGTTGACAAAAATATTTGGAAAACTTGCAGTACTGTGTCTGATGTATGAACAAAGCTTTTATTTTCTGGGCTTTTCATTCCATCACTGGATTCATAAATGTACACAATCAATAAATCAGTGACCAATTTAACACTACAGTGAATATAAAATATACTGTATTGTGCTTATAACTAACAAATTATACTATGGAAGGGTATCAAACGTAATACTAATTACAGAGGAAGAGATGCTAAGAAAAAGAGAATGAGATCTTAATGTTGGAGCATTTTCAAGAAGAAATCCCAGCCCAGTTCTTTCCATTAGGTCAGCCAGACAATTTCTTGAAAGAAGCGTTAACTTGTATGGTGCACATAACTCCTGGCCGCTTCCTGAAGCTTCAGTTTTCGCTTTTCCCAAAATTCCATGGTCGACAACTGGACAGAAGGCTACGCTGAATTAAATTTTATTGTTCTAGTGTTCTCCATCTATTTGCAATGCGCATAATCAGGAATTCAGCTATGTCCCAAGAAACCAGTTTAACCTAATGAGAGCAAATGGCAATGGGTGTTCCTTACTCGGGACAGCAATGCCAACGTTTCTGCTTAATTGGGACATATTTGGCTGGTTCCAGTGCTTCAAGTGGATTTTAAACAGGTGTTTAATGGGTGTGGAATTGTGAACTCTGCCCTTTTGATACAGAAGTTGCCAAATAAAGATTAACAGAAATAAAAAGATCCAATGCAGAATAAATAATTTTTATCTTTGTGTATTTATTCAGCATAATTTTTACTTTAAGTTGTGGACGGGTGGGGAGATGTTTCTTCTCATAATTGAGAAAGTCCATTAAACAGAACAACAGGATGTCTAACAGGGTATCCTAATTAAAATTACCCTGTAATTTGAACAAAATGTTCATTTGTGTGTAGCTAAGGTTGACCTAAAACCCATCTAAATCAGGAAAAAATTATACAATTTTCTTCTGCTGAAAATGAAACTTAGCATTCTGCCAACAAACAGCACGATTCTGTTATACAGTATTCAAGATTAAGGATTTTCTCTTCAGCGTTAAAAAAATAATGTTTGGAGAAAATTTAAAATAGATTTCTCTCCTACCTCCGCCCTTTGATAGTGTTCATTCATGGTTGCATTTCTGCGGTATTTTGAAAGCAGAGACAATTTTGTTCTGTGCATACTTTAAGCCCATCTGAAGCCTCTGGTCATGGCTAGTGTACTGGTGAACTAATAAGCAACTGAGATAGCAGCTGCTTAGCAGGACTGATTGGCTCATTCTTGACTTTGCTATCTGCAGCTACACAGTTTCTGACTGGCTTGGAGTACAAGCTGGGTAATTTTGTTATCTCGGGGAGTGTGGGCCTGCATACATAATCTAGGCTGTATACACAACTGGGCAGATTTACTTTTGTGTGCAAAATGACCTACTCGTGCTCTAGCTGTCATGCTTTAAAATGCTGCTGAGGCAAATTGTATTTAATACGATTTATCAAATCAAAGAGAATATTGGAAAGAATTTACTGGCTTCAGAAATATTGTTTGTATTTAATAGGGGATTCTCAGGATCTTCAACTTGACAGAACTGTATAAACTGCAACTTGTAGGTGTTGCTTCCCAGACACAAGGCAGTGGAATTGTATTTGTTTCTGCCTACTTTCTGAGCGGGTTGGAAAGGGAGAGGATTTTCAAAAGCATTTGAAGCTGGCCTGAACGTGCTGCTGGTGGATGCAACTTGAACTACTTCACCATTATTTGAGTGGTTAGAGAATCACACCCTTGTTGCTTTGGATAATCCCACCCATAATGTCTAGTACCAAATGTAATGAGACAGCTATGTACAAAAAGTGTAACTTCATGAATGCCAAAATTTAATTAGGTGCAAGAGGAGCTACTTTCCATTAAATTATTCTTCTGCTTACACCAACTTTTACATTTTCGTATCTCAGCTTCAATGGAGTATATAACAAGAAAAGAAAAGAAAGGGAAAAATCTGATTAACAATTTTGCTTAACCTACTTTCAGCTCCAAGAAGAATTGTTAAAGTGAGGATCAAATTTTAGGCTGGTGTTGTGGTAATCCACTTTTAAACCAGTGAAGAGCACTTGAATAGAAAATATTCAAATATTGGCATAATTTTAAATTATTGGATTCTCCTCATTGTTTTGAAGACTATCAAAACTGATACAAGCACCTATTGTAACCCGGAAAGAATAAAATTAATTAAACAGTTGTGACAATGAGCCAATGATACTGTCATAATTAGATATTAATAACATATTTGCCAGAGTATTTTGTATGTGTATCTATATATATGTGCGTTAGTGTGTAGGTACATATGTATGCATGTTTTCCAATGCATAGTTATTTTATAGAGAAGAGTGACACTACAGCAAGTGTTTATGCATGAGTGAGTTGTATTGATAACGGCCATATTTTAAAGGCAGTTGAGGGAAAATGGGAGTCTCCTGCTGGGGAAAGCAGCCAAGCCTGTTGTATAGGGGTCACATAGCTTGGACGTGTATAGATTTGTGTAATAACCTGTGCAGTTGCCCATGGTTGGTAGAATAACTGTAGCCATCTTAAGAGTGTATGTAAGACTGGAATGAAAACAAGTAGTTGCGTGGATGTCATTGTTTCAGAATCACGTATGCTGGTATATAGTGCTTCGTATGAAAGCGTTACTTCGGTATTGTTGAAGGAAAAAAGCCACCAATTCTTATGTCTGATCTGGTATTCTGCCATTGAGGTCTGGTCGTAACTTCAGTATAAAAGTTCTGGCTGCAGGACTGAAAAGGCTGCTATTGGTTGTTGAGATGATGAAAATGGATGAAGATCGGGTGTCCACACTGATTCTGTTCGTTCTCTCAGTTACTGTAATTTCCAAAGATGGTGAAGTGTCTGTGGATGCTGACTGCCTAGTGAATCTCTTCCTTAGTGACTCCTTCTCCTGATGAAATTGTAGATAAGGATGGGTGATTCCTTACTGCCACAGGATCTCTCTCACATAGGGTTTAAAATGTTCCAGTGTTTGTTATCCCTAGAGCAGGCAAGCTAAATGAAGAGATTTGGACTGCAGTGTCTTCCCTATTCACCTGAAATACAGATACACATTCTGCAACCTCCTGTACAACTATTTGGGCAGAGTGACTTTAGAACTGCTGATGGTTAGAAAGCTTAGTTTGCAGTCAGGATGGAATTAATGCTCGTGCTTCAGGAAAGTAGCAAAAGAGATGCATAGTACTGTAACTGCAGAGATGTAAAATAAAAACTCTGGGTTTTTTACATTATTTCCGAATGTATTTTCTGAAGTCCTTGAAAGATTTTTTAGGAGCTTCTGGACGTCCTGTTAAAAGTGGTTCTTAATCATGCACTTTATTGTTTGCCTTTGGCAAAAAAGCTCAGTTCTTTCCTTTTGAATGTGGGACCTTGCCTTATTGCCTCAGGGAAGCATTACTGCAGTGCATGTCACTTGAGGCTAATTCAGCCTGCCACTTGGAAATTGCCCCTGGTGCAGATAGTAGCAGCACACCATTATCTCAAGCTATTTTTCATCAGAAGCAGACTGCATCTGTTCTGTATGATCTGCATAGCCCGCCAGTTTGTTTTAGGTTAGCATGTGAGGTGGTGGCTTTTTTACCTGTAAAGCCATGATTGGTTTGGCTTCCAGCTATGTGACAGGAGCCTTTCTTTCCTGTCATACAGCAAAATAACCCTTGACATTTCAAGGTGTAGGTCTGCAGCAGCTTGCAGTAGTCAGTACTGAGGCCACTATTTTGCTGTCCTTCATTTGTACAGTTCTGCTGCCTCCTCAGCTCTAACCGCTGAGTTTCATGCCTCGATGTTGAGCTGTGACTGTGGGTTGGTTTGCCTGAAAACACATGCAAAAGAAATTTTGATTCAGCCGAAAGCTCCCTGAACCAGACAGTTAACCAGGCCTGGCCCAAGGGTGGGCTCAGGGACGTGTGTCTAGGAGGCAAAAGAGGTTAGGGAAGGGTGGGATTGTGGCAGCTCCAGTTATCGTCTGGAGATGCCTTACATCATAATGTAGCCACACTCTTAAGGTTCTGGGAATAACAACCCAGTAGTTTCAGCAAGATATAGCTGTGAGCATAGGATGTGATAGTTAAAGAAACTTTGACTTTGGAATTTACTTTCTCCACTCTTTGCTAAAACCTGTGTTTTGGTATGCATCAGAAACTCTGAAGATCACATACTTCAACCTTTCCATCCTTGAAGAGGGAAAATGATATGAAGGCTTGATTAATTTCTTTTATGAGCTTTGGTTGCTATAAGTCATTAGAAGGAAATCAGGTGGGGAAGAAAACCTGAAAACTTTTTTGTAAGTAGTAGGGAATTTTCCCCTTTGAAAAAAGCTAAAACGTCATTAATATTTTATCCAGCTTTAAATTAAATTTTGTGTCTGAAAATAATCTATAATGTATAGATGAGTGAGGCATGTCAGGGCAGTATCAGCAGAGTTTTCTTCCGTGTACAGCTTGCGATGTGGCTCCTGTATCTCCTGTCTGCTGGTGTGAGGGTGCCCATCAAATTAACCTTTGGCCTTCTGCTGATCATATGGAGCTGATGTACCACATACCACATGGCGGGGGCAAACTGAATGGAGCAGATGACCACTGGTTCCTAAATACTACACCAGCTTTGTACACAAGCTAACTTGACCCAGTGGTTTTATCCATGTATAGTTCTGTTCCATTAGGTTGCAAAAGGTCTGCTTACACTAGAAAAAGTTTCACTTGTTATGTTTCTGTAGGACAGGCTCTTATAACATGCCACCAGAGTGATTGGGCCTTCTTTCCCCTGTTCTTGAGCCACTGAATGTGGTACTTCAGTTTTTCAAAAATAGGGATTTCTTGGTCTGCCCCACTGAGCACAAGTCATTGAGTATGATGCTGAGAATGGGACAGTTCAGAAGTGAAGCTAGCAGCAACACTACACGGACAGTAACAAATAGCAGATGGTTCTGCTTCACTGGGTTTCACCCATTTGAGGGGACTTGGGGATGTGCGGTGTGCAAGATTTTTATGTCAAGTCCACATGGATTAGATTTGCATCTGTCCTCTGCAGTTGGTACTCCCACTGCAAAGCCTTTGGAGAAAAACCGTTTGGTAATGTATCATGCGTTTGGTAGGGCCTGTATTGGCGTTTTTACCAACTGTTTCTAAAGGTTTTTGCTTCATGTGAGATCTAAAGATCCTTTTCTTCTCTTCTTTTAGGGAACTAGAGGGCTTGACACATCCTTTACATCCTGCGTTTACTCTGACCACAGTCCCTCCTTGTTCTCACAAGTGGAGCTCAGCCCTGCTTCCCTTCCTGTTGGTTCCCAGTCAGCCACATGGTAAGTTTTCATTGTCTCTAGACTTGTTGCTACAAGGTAGAATTCTGGCGGCAGACTCTGTCCAAAATCCGTTAGCACTGGGCACTGGGGGCACAGGGTACTTCGTGCCCATCAAAGTTTATTCAGTTGTTTTCTAGGCTGACTGCAAGGAAGGGAAGATAGTATTAAATTATCATTGGAGCTGAACTTCAGAATAGATTGTTGTAGGAATAAAATATGAAGTAAAATATGTGACAGAATTAAATCCATCAGTTCTAATAAAGGAAACAGAAGAAAGCAAAGAAATCTTGGACCCTTAAATCCCATTAACCAGGCCAGAGAGAGAATGTGTTAAAAGGGAGCTGCACTGTATCTTTTTTCATTGTTTGATGAAATAATCTTTTTCACCCTTTAAGTGGTGTGTTTAAAAATCCTTGTATTTTTGAAACAAAGAGAATACACAGCCACTGAGCTAGCTGGTTTTTATACCTTCCTTTTCTGAGTATTGTCCTTCAGTACAATACAGAGCCATTTCTTTGTTCTCACAAGCTAGCAGTTAAATTGTATGTAAATGTATGCAAATTAGATGCTGTCTAATAAAGAGAGTCATTAGATGGAAGAAATATTTAGTTTAGGGGGAAAAAAAGAAAAAAGAAAGCAGGTGTATTTTGCAATAGAAAAATGTAAGATTGCAAAAACCCCTCAAACTTTGGGTGAGGGCTTTTTATAAAGCCGTTAAAATATTTTCTAAAAGACTTGCCCCACTCTTGGTCCTTTTTTCTGCATGTTTTTTTTTTCCTGTATGTATGTACACTTCTGTGATCTTTTCTTAAAACTCACACTGTCTCTGCTGTATATACATACTTGAACAGACATGTAAATACTGTATTAATAAATATTTGATATCTTTAAATCATATAGCTATAAATTAAAACACATGTACTTTGTATTAGGATGTTGTTGTTTGCTTACTGAGTGTATACAGGTGGAATCCATGTAGTAAATTTTATTTTAATGGATTGATTTATTCATCATATGCTCTGACTGGATACCTTCTGCTTACTAAATTATCTTCCTCCATTTTATCAATCCCCTCCTCAACAATTTTAAAGCTTTTTTTTTTCTTCCCTTTTTATTTATTCACTAAATCTGAGCACCAGGTATGTTTCCATTCTTTTGCTTGCGTCTTCCACAAAGTAATCCCTTTTAAGGTATGTACCTGATTTAAGCCTGAAGGATCAGTGACCTTTCTAAACATGATGAAGTCGCAGCTTTACTGTCAGGTGTTGGAGCACTAAGATGCGAGGAACGTTAAGCTTTGCGTGGTCCAAAGCTGGAGATTCCACACCTGTGGATGGAGCAGTCAGCATCCATCTAGGCTCTGAAAGATTTAAAATTGATGAACCTTATGTTCTTGCCACTTCTAAGGAGATAAAATGTAAGACTTTAATCTCTCTACTTTAGAATCTGTAGTCCCACTCCTTCAGCTCTTCTGTTTGGGTGGATTAATATACATAGATGACATGGCTCAATTATTTTGAAGTAATTGTTGTAATTTGTTTCTGATATTTGGTTATCATGGTTCAAGCAGGTGAGCTGATAGCTGTACATTAACTGACATATTTTTTCTGTTGCAGTTTTGCAAGTCTGGAAGTCTAAAGACATATATGTATATGTGTATAAAATATATGTATATAAAAATAATGTTGTTTAAATATTTACATATAAAGCTGAGGGATTGGCTTCCTTCCCAGAATTACTGGAACTACCTTCCCCAGGAACATTTGGACTTGAAAAATCTCTACAGCAACAGTTTTCTTCTGAAACTAAACAACTTGTGAAATGAGTGACTAGCTCTGCACCCTTTGCTGTTCGTATGGGTTTTTTTGCTTGGGGTGGTGGAGGGGCCTCTCTGCATGGGTAATACATTTCCAGTTAATTATTATAAGATTCTCTTTTGTTGCTCTTCCCTCCCCCCCCCCCTTCCCCCAGTTTCTCGTTGGCTTATTTTAAGAGAGGGTGTTTGCGAGAGAGGCTCTAGCACAGTGGGAATATTTTTGTTGTTGTTCTAGGACAGGACCATGCAAGGTGCTGCATCTGGGCTGCATGCAGTCTGGAGGCAGCAATTCCTGTCTGGACAGCCTAAGGGCAGGTCAGAAAGAACTGACTCCCCAGTTGCCCAGTGTCCCAACCATACTGGATGAGCAATCAGCAGAGAAGCCATAACATGTGTCTGCCACTCAGTGGTAAACATAGGCAGGGTCATTGTAAGGAGGCGGTGGAGGGCTGGCAGTGAATATTTCAGGTGCTTTTGAAGGTATAACAGAAGATGTAAGGTGAAGATTGCTCTGTGGGGAATGCAAGGAAAATCTGAGCTATGATACAGCAGTGTTAGAGAGGGATGGGTTTAATAAAGTGAGGAGAAACACAGCATATAGTGGTGACTAGGAGGGATGAGGCCACATTAGTGAACAGAAAATGTCAGTCACTTTTGGCATCACTCTTCTAGGTTGTCTGGTGTTCAGTGGCCTGGGATTGAGTCACGAGTGATGCAGATATTTAACATTGATGTTTTCACACAATTTGCAATCTAGATAGGTGTTAGCTACATAGGTTCTTCAGATTTTAGGAGATGGTGAAACCCTAGTTGGAAGACTTACACTGGAGATGGGACAGGCTAACAGTCAAAGAACATACATTCTGTCTCTCGCGTTCTTGAACAGGATGCAAAACATACATACAGACAAGAATGATGCTCAAGTGGGGGAAGAGTGATGCAGGCTTAGAGACAGGAATCTGAATAATTCCATGTTCCTCTCCAGAATTCCTGTGGTCTCGAGTAATTGTTCAGGGAAGGAGAGAATTAAGTGCCTATGTACTTTTAAGGATATCTGTCTTACTGCCTTGCCCATCTTGACAGTAATGATAATGCAGCTTTCCTACCCTTGCAGTACATTGTGAGGATATATGCATTAAAGGATGTGAGGCTTCTGTATCCTGTGGTAATGAACCCAAAAGCAGTACTGTAGACAAATGTTGGAATCAGACCAGTGGTCCATCTGATCAGGCATTGTCCTGTTAAGTATCTTCATCTGCAGCAGAGGGAGGCACAAGAAATACAAAGTTGTAGTGGATCAACCAATATTTTAACTAGTGATCTTGAAAGTAAATGAAATTTTTTAAACTTGTATTTCTCAGGAGCTTGTGCATCTTTAAAAAATAGTTTTAAGAAATAAAATATGCTGCAATAAACTAATCCTAGAGCTAACAAACAGGCATTGGGACTAGCAGCTTTTGCTATTACCTACTGCTTATTATTGTTATTATTATTATTTCTTTTTAATTATGCAAAGTGCTAATCAGTTTGATTATGCACAGTGCTAATCAGGTTAATTATGCAAAGTGCTAATCAGTTGTTCTCTAAGCACACGAGGAGAGCAGAGGTGCTGGCAGTGAATGTGGTTCTAGATGGGGGTAGTCACGGCAGTCATTTCTTATTAAAAGAGGAGTAGGTGAGATGACAGGGGTTTTTGCTTCCATTAAAAAGTAAATGAAAAAAAAAAAAAGTCATGAGAGTGATAGTTCTGGTGGGGTAATGTCTTCTTTCACAGCAAGGCTGACTTTTTTTCAAAGCCAGCTCATGCTGTTGGATAATTTCTGTAGGAGTTTGAGTGCATTGATTCGGGCAAATATATTGCAGAGGAGTCTTGTAATGGCTGGGGTAGAAGTAGCCCCCACTTGGTAAGTCAGGATGCATAACTAGAAAATCACAAATTAAGGGAGTTTGCTCAATCTAATGTAGAGTCACATTTTAGGCAGTGGTAAGTAGGATGCCGACACTAACATGAGTGGCAATTGATCATATGTTTATATGGTTGAAGGTACTGCGTGAGCATACAAAATGCGTTTCTTTCAGTGTAATGCTTTTATGAGCTGTAAGAACATAGGGTGCCTTATCAGTGGAACGTATGTTAGGCTGCTTTTCCTCTTCCTCTTTAGTGCTAAGTTATAAACTAGAATTTAGTGTTCTTGTGAAGCAGGATCTGTTTTCAGTAAGCTGTGTTCTTCTGATAATTACTGAAGATTCGGTGTGTCTCTCTTACTGTGCTCAATGTCTAATATCTAGCCAGTATTCCTATTTGATTATGTTTCAGTGTTAGTTACATGACCATTACCTTTTTCAGTTAGTAATGGAGATGACGTTCCCAGAACAGAGAGCTACTTGCTCATAAAAGTCTTGGGTGAAGGATCTTAAGAGATTTCTGAAGTTATTAAAATAAAAGACTGTTGCTGTATAAGGACATCAGTACTAGAAGGGTAGGGCATCAACAATGCAAGAGAAATTTTCCTTGAGAAATTAATAATTGAAGGTGCTTACTTATGGGCAGTCACGACATTTTCAAGTATATTTGAGGTAGGAAGTAAAGCAAAGCATCTGTCATTTATGGTTTAAACCAGAGCCTGAAAATCGGTAGTATTTGTCTTCTTGGCTTTGTGACTACTCCCCAAGATACTGACCCTCAAAACAAGTTTACTACCAGGTGTGTGGTCACAAACACTCATTTATTTGTATAAATCTATTCTGGTGTTAGAAACCTAGACATACCAATGGTTCACCATCAAGTCTAGTGCCATAGATCTGGAGGAGGGGTGTATGTGATGTAAATATTCTAAGTGAGAGGGGGATGCACCACACACACCAGTGTCCTGAGACTTTGAATGCTTTCCTGTCCTTTCAGAATGCTCGGAAGTTAATGCGCAGTTAACGGGGAATCAGGTCACCGCTACCTCTAGGTGCTGCTCCAGAAGAACTCATTCTGTTTGCCTCAGACCTGAATTTGACTTGAAGTAGTCCATTCTACAACCAGACTACTTCCACAGATTTACTGTTCTTCTTTCATTGATTGTCAGTGGCTCCAGTGTCTTTTAGCTCTTTCAGTGTACTCTGGTCCTCCCTCATTAGCTCTTTGATGAGACACAATAGGAGTATGTGTATGACCTACCAAAACAGGGGGAAAACTCCAACTTCTTTATGTGATCCCTTGGCATCACTCAGCTTTGCAGGAAGCAGATGCTTACTTAGATTGCTGTACTGACAGAAGAGTAGCAGTCATGCATGTTCTGGATTATTTCTCTATCTTTTGGAGGCAGGGCATATTTTATCAGAAGGGAATTAATTTGAAAGTGATTGTGATGCTTTCAGTATGTTCTTTGCTATCATCTGCATCTTTTCAAATGGGACTTTAAACCTGTGGAAAGAAACTCCAAAGTTTTGATATCCCTATGAGTATTTCAGCCTTCCAGTACCTGAAGGGTGCCTACAGGAAAGCTGAGGAGGGGCTTTTTGCAAGAGCATGTAGCAACAGGATGGTGAGGGTGGTGAGGCACAGGAACGGTACCTGAAGGGTGGCTGTGCATGCCCCATCCCTGGAGGTGTTCAAGGCCAGGCTGGATGAGGCTTTGAGCAACCTGGGCTAGTGGGAGGTGTCCCTGCCCATGGCAGGGGGGTTGGAACTTGGTGATCTTCAAGGTCCCTTCCAATCCAAACCCTTCTGTGATTCTCTCATTTCCCCCGAGTGTTTCAAAGCTGATGTAGAGTCAGAGAACCCTTGAAAGGCCAATAGCATAAACCACACACTGTAGTATTTGCATGTTAGGAACTGAAATCTACCTGAGGCATAATCATCATCTGTTGAATTTCACCATCTCAGATGGCTGGCCTTCTGATGAATTGGGGGGCTAGAAAGTCAGAAAACTCGCATTCTGCTCCCATTTCTACTGCTTTCTTTGTAACTCTGCTAAATTGCGTTACCTTGCTCTGCTTCAGTTTTCTTGACGGTAAAGTATGGATAATGATATGGACCTAACACGCTGGGGGGGTTGGGTGGTGGGGTGGTGGTGGTGTTATAAGGCAAATTTATTGCTTGCAAAGTGCTTTGATATCTCTGGATTAAAGGGGTTAAAGTGCAGTGTACCATGGGGAGTTATCTGTGTTTTTGCGAAGTATCAACAAGTCTTGTGGTATTGTGTAAATTGGTGGAAGACAGCACCAAAATATTTTGTGTATTCCTAAAAATTGACATAAGTGGGTGCAGGAAACTCAATTGCCGTGACATAAAGCTAATGGGTTAGCAACAAATGAAGAAACCCCATAAGGAAATAATCGCCTCCTGTGCTTTAATAGGTGGGTCTCAAGTGAATAGAGGATTTGTTTGCTTGTATGGCAGAAAGTCATTGCTTCAAAACTCCTTTTACATCTTCTTGAGGACCTGGTCTTCAGAGGTGCAGGCTAACTGCTACTCAGCAGTGTAGAAGCTGAGTCTGCTCATTGGCATTCAAAGAACTGGGAGCTGGTGGGGAATTAATAACAAAAAGATTCTAAACATTCAGCCTGACCTTTTAAAGTTACTGACCTGCATTCAGGTTACAAATGCACAGCAATTTTCTCTTCAGCTGCAAAGACTCTAAATGTTAAATCAGTAACTCGATCAGACTAGCAGCCTCTCTCCTCTCTGTTCGCTCGTGCCCAGCTGCCATGACTGGAGTAAAGGAACAAGAAAGCTATCTAAACACATCCATATCTTACTGTGACACAAGTACTTGGAAGAAGCCCCACTGACATAAACTAACATAAAGCGACACTTTGTTTAAAAAGTTGTTTTGAATGTCTTCTCCCATTGATCTTCTGCACGGGAGGTAAATAAACACTGTGTGTGGTGCAGCCAGCCTGAGGATTTTTGCTCCTACAAGTGTTTATACATTCTCTGGTGGTTGTTTGTATTGCTGTTTGTTGACTGTAAATTCCAGACCTGTGTGTTTGTAATGTATACATTTACAGGAGTGGTGCAGTTTTGGGAGTATGGTCAGGGTAGTGCTTTTTATGAACACAACCAGATGAACAGTGGGTGGGGTTTTTTTTTGGTTTTTTTTTTTTCCCCCTTCTTCCAGAGCAGTGAATTCATCTTTATGCTCTCAGTGAAAGAGAGGGCTGTGGTGGCAGGACCTTCTGCGCTCAGATTGATGCAGGTTGGTGTGCAAGAGAAGCCACATAGAATTTGTCTGGTAGGAATCAGGTTAGTTTAGCTTTTAATCTAGTTAGGAAACAACAGGTCTGTTGGGCTCTCAGTTTGTTCAGTGATGATGAGGAGGGTATTTTCTCTTGGGGTGAAGTGACTAAAGTTGTTACAGAAGACAAAATTCCTGACATCGGAGACCTCTCTTGCCCCTCTGTTCCTGTTTCATGGTTCTCTCCCTTGCCTTTGAACAAAGTCTTCCCTTTTTCACTTAACTGTTGTTGTCAGCATCTCAATCTCTAAGACAGTGGGAGTGTGTAGAACGTTTTTGGGAATTGATGCGGGCTCGTCTTCGTCCACCAAACTGAATGGGCATAGCTTCCTGAACATAACGTAGGAAGAGCTCAGCTTAATCAGTCACCATTTCTCCTCTTAGGTAGAATTTTTCATGAACCTGTGCTTCTGTTGTGTTTATGCAACTTAAAATTACATGTTTCTAGTGTTCTGAATTGTTTAAAACCTGCCTAGTGTCTTCCTTCTTGCTCTGTCTCATGCTGTTTATCTACATTTTTTTAGATGCAGGTTTTGCTGTCTTGCAGGTACCATTACAACAACCTCTCTCATTTGCTGATAAGTTGTACTGAGTTTTAACCATTTGTAGTTAGTTTTATTAGCTTTAAACATAATTTTTGGGGAGAGCTGCTGCTTCTGCTATGGGCGTGCTGTTTAGAAATCTGATGCTAGAGGAAAATATTTGGTTTTGCCTATGCTCAAATATTACGATAACATTTTCTAAGAGTTCTTGTGCTTTCATGGTTTGGAATGATGCTTTGAAAAACATCAAGTGAATGACCTTTGTGGCAGGGAGATATTTTTTCCTTTTCTTCTTGGTACATGTGAATCTCACCACCCTGACAACAGCTGTTCCATTAAAATCAGGAGGACCTACTGCCATTATGAGCTGCTTAATTAACTCAAGAGGCAAAGGTCTGTCTTGTGGGCCTGAAGGTTGATATACAGTTGATGACCACAAAGCACTGATATGTTGGTGTATAGCCATTTCTCTTTTTCACTTGGCTATTTGAAAATCCAGGTAATTAAATACTCTAAAAAAGGTGAAGGAATATTTTGCTTATCTAAAATAAAATCTGTGAATACTAGAATTAAAGTTGACAGAGCAGCCTTAATTCAACTTCCCTGTGCTTTTCCAGTTTTTAATTATGTGATCACATGGTGTTTGCTGTGGGAACCAGTCTTCTCATAGTATACCTAATGGACCTGGTCTGATGTTGAGTAGATGTTCCTTAGTAAGAGGGTGTTTTCTTTAAGATCAATTGCCTCACTTAGTGCAAACACTGGAAAATGTTTAATATATGAGGCAGGAGATAGTGGAAAGAGAAAGGGTGCTCTTATTCTCAAGATTACGGTGAGAGCATGCATGTGCTTAAAGCAAAAATGTGCTTCAATTGAGTTGCTTGTAAAAATCAGACATCTTTAGGTGAGTTACAAATAAAACTAGTAATTCTGCTTTCTCTTGCTGGTTCACTTACTCCTTTTAACCCTTCACTATTTCTATCCTTTTAAAACATTCTGTTAATTTTCCTTTAAAGAAAAAAGAACAAATTCAATACCAGTCGTAACAGCGTACCCTGCTCTTGCCGCCTTTCTCATCACTTTGCTGCTATACCAAAGGCTTTCTTTTTTTTCTTGGTGCCACCTTCCCTTCCTCCCTCCCCCCACCCCCCCCAGTAGCAATTTCCAGGATTTTGACTCTCAGTTGGTTGGAAGTGCACTATGTTCCACATTATTCACTGACAAAAGGGCACACAACTCTTCCTGACACTTTGACAGTTTAGTTGGAGATGCTGCTCTAAGTAGAACGTGTCTGTCTGTAGCCGGGTCCGTTTTCTAAGCACTGGGAATTCAGCTGTTTTTTCGTGAATTCTTCTTTTCTTTTTTTTCTCTTTTTTTTTTTTTTTTACTACGAAGAGAACACAAAGAGTGCTTGTTTCTTTCTTTCTCTCTATCTCCTTTTTTTTTTTCCCCCTCCAGTTGACACAATCAGTATTATTTGAAGGAAAAAAATTACACACAGAATGGGAAATAGGGTGGGAAAATGTAATAGGATCCGCAAATCTTTTCTGTCTTGTCTGAGTAAATGAGGGCTGATGAGAGATGCAGCACAATGAGGGAATGCTAGCTGAAGTGGTATATACAGATTGTTTCATTTTGCCTCATTTCATTTTACTGTATTGACTTTGAAAGGGAAAATTGCAGCGGACATGGAAGTTTGCTGTGGAAACACCTTGGGTTGCTGTATCCTTGACGTGAACCTGGGCAAACATGAAAAGGAACGTTAAATAAAGTGGTGTATGAATTGTGTATGTGTGCCTCTGAAGCTATTTTTTGAAGAGTGCACTTTCACCAAGAGTGGCCCTGCCTCTAGGGTTATTGTACTGCTTCTGTTTTTAATCTCTTTTATTGTCCACCTAAGTTACTAGTTCGGAAGTGGTGACACTGTGGAATTTTTTTTTTTTTTGTAGTTTTGGTGGTTTTTTTCTGAGCCAAACCCACATTGATTTTCATTTTGCAGGATTATGTGACAGCGTCATTTTTGCATGCAGACTTTCAAGAAGACTAGGAGGAGATATATTTCTTCCCCACCCTAAAGGTTCATCTCACCTTTTCAAATGAGCATAATTCAGGCTAGGACAGAATTTAGGGGAACTTGACCTTAGGTAGCATACCACTACAGCAATGCACTAATCGGAAGACAACTTTACCTTGTGTGTTACAAGCTGTAGTGCTTTTAGCCAGCTGGAGTGGCTGCACATTGCTTGCTGAAAAGAGGAGTTGTACTTAAAATTAGGTGCGAGTCAGTTTAATCTGAAAAGGGGTTTTTTTTGCAAATTATTATGCTATTTTAGGCATAGAAAATTCCCCAAAAATGAGGAAGACAGGATTTGGTTTTATTTTCAAAGTCAAAGTCTCTCATGGAGATCTGAAATAATGCAGCATGAACAGCAAACATTCCTGCATAAAATCTCTGACAACACAGATTATAAGGTTTGAGACTCCTGTAGGAGCCACTGCTCTTGGGAGATATCTTTGATGATAAAACACATAATGATTAAACTTTTTTCAAATTTAAATAAGCAAATTGTAATGTTCAGACGTGAGATCCACCATTCTGTCTTCAGAGTCCAGCTGGTGTGATCTCAAGGCAGGTTCATGTTGTGAGCAGATTTAAGGCTCTTCCCTTGGAAAAGTTTTTTTAATTTATGGATTTTTTTCTGAGATAGGCATGCTTGGTGAGCATTTGCCTGGCAGACAGTTTGCTTTCTACACTCATTCCCTTACCAAAGTCCCCAAGACTGAAGAGGCTGGAGTAGGATTCATGGGTACGGGAAGACAAATGAGGGGGGATGGTTTTGCTTTTCTCCAAGCAAAAGGATGGTTTAATGGCATTGTGTAATAAAGCTCTTCTGCCACTCTAGGGGCAAAGGAGAGATTGGGTATTTTTTTTTATCCTCCCCCCCCAGCCATTACTGGAGAACACCTCTCCCTCTTAATGGAGACCTGGCAAGGGCAAGTGTCTCTGGATGTGGCTCGTTCCAAGGAGCATCTCTTCAGTTCAGTATCTAAAATCTGGGTTTTGCAAAGTGCCATGGATTCATGTTGCTAGTTTAAGCACAACCTGTTTTTTTCCCTGGCTTTGGTTTGGGAGGTGGAAGGGTTCCTCACTTCACTCCCCCCTCCC
>NW_010141281.1:5182-17157 GCF_000699245.1 Pterocles gutturalis | reverse complement strand
CAGGCGGCCTACAGGGACAGCTGGCTCCTCAGGGACGGGCTCAATGTAAGCCGGGCGCGCACCCAACTTGCTCAAATGGATGTTTTAACCGCGTATTTCTGTTGCATTTTCTTGTTGTGTGATGTGCATCTTCCCCCCGTGCATTATGTTTTTCCAGAGGGGACTGTGTCTCAAGACAGACTTTTTCCTGCCCCCTTACTGAATGAAGTCAGTAGATTTGCCCCAGTCTGTGTTAGGGCTTTATTCCATTTGTTCACAATGAACTAAATCTAACAATGGGCTGGCTGAGGGTTTGTACCAGTTGATTTCTCTGCTCTGTGGTCTGGTGTCACACAGTATTTGTGGTTATAGAATGACAGCTGTAGAACTAGAATCAGACTGCTCCGTTTGTAAATGCTTTCCTTACAACTTGGTTTGCAATGTGGATAGCATAGCCAGTAATTTTAATCCAACCTGCTCAAGAATAATATACGTAGTGATCTTATTCATACTTTGAATCTGTACAAAAAAACATTAATCAATTTAATCTCTAATACTAAACCTCACCTTTAAATAATGGAGATCTATTTAAACATTTTTGCTCCTACTTAATATTTCTGTAGTTAAATAAATAACATCCAGAGCTCATCACTCTGGAGATGAAGTCCAGCAGTCGTTACAATCAGTTAGAAGATTCAAGTTGACTTAGACAAATAGGTGTTGGCAATTAATAGAAAAAAGGTTTTATTTAAAAATAAGCATATGTTCATTTTACATTGTACAAACCTCTGTCCTTTCTACAGTCTATCCACTGCAGTAATGATTTCATTGTTTAACAATAGCTTCAGTATCGCCAGTATACACACATGTAGTTGGAAAGTAAGTATTTACATTGCATGTTTGTGGGTTTTGTTTAGAAACCTGAAAGTACTGAGCAGAGACAAAATGGCCTTAAAATGGTGGACCAAGCAATATGGTCCAAAAAGATGTCAAACGGTGCAAGGCGTATACCAGTGTCACCTGATCAGGTAACTCATTCTTCAGATTTTATTAAATTGTTCATTCGTCTAGTTATTTGGTGTGATGCTGTGTTTTAGTGGACAAGAACAGATAGCCTTTATACAGGAAACAGTGTTATTGTGTGACCTAACTCTTGAGGATTCGATAAAATGAAGATTTAAAATGGTTTTTGAGGGGGTGGAGGGGGGCATTTTTTGTTTCATGCATAAAAAATGACTGGTAAAATAGTTATCAAGAGCATTTGTTTTTATTACAATTCAGGCCAGGTCATACAACAGACAGATGCGGCCAGCTATTTTAGATCACAGCTCTGGGGCCAAGTGGACAAACACATCAAATCATCCTGAATTTTTGGTAGGAGAAGAGGTAAGATTCATGAGGGTTAGTATTATATTTTAATGCAGTTGTGTAATCAGTAGCAGTTTGCCATATGTTAGTCTGTGTTGAAAGGCATATAAATTTAGTCAAGCAACACATGAGAAGCTTTACTATGAACTAACTGGATATTTATTGACATTCAGCAAGACCAGACAATTTCCTCCATTTGCCCAGCAAGTAGCCTGGATCCTTTGCTGCTATAAATCAGTGTTAATGCAGGGACTATGTGAGAACTTTGCTCATGTGGTATAACCCATAAAAAAGACAAGAAACTGGTAAAGGCATCAGTATGTGGAATCACTGCTGAGTAATCGGGTATCCATGAGCTTCAAAGAATCTTTAAATTATCTTAGTTACTAATTTGAGGTAATGGAAAAATATACTGTTATGTTCATAGTAGATGTCCTTGAATATGAAAATTCAAACAATTTAAACAATGTGTTTAATGTCTTTTTTTTTTTTTAATTTTAATGCTTTATATTCAAGCCCTGTTAAATAAACCCACTGTATTGCTGAGTGCTGCATCAGTCTGAGTGCTGCTCTATGTCTTGTATCTGCTTCTGAAATATTTTTGTAACATTTGTTACTAATCTTTTGGGAAAAGCAATGCATATATCATCATCTCTTATTTTCAGGCACTGTATGTTAATCCACTAGATTGCTATAATATACATTGGCCTATTAGAAGAGGGCAGTTGAATCTCCACACAGGACCTGGTGGCTCCCTCACTGCCGTACTAACAGACCTTGAAGTTATATGGTCACATGCAATACAAAAATATCTGGAAATACCACTGAAAGATTTAAAGGTGAGCTGTGAACACATTAGTGCGGGCTGTAGCCACTTCTGTAAGTGTTACTAGAAAAGAGAAGCAACCTGCTGTTACTGGTTTTCTTCATGAATGCTTTCTGCTGGTGAGCATGGTTCCCGAGACTTCATTTGGAGTTCTGTGCATGTCTTTGAGACAAAAATCATTAACAGAACTTCTAACCAGGAGGTTTGGAAATCACACTATAGAAATTTCACAGTCTTAGTCAGGGTTAGGGGTTTTTTTGTGTTGACTAAAAAGGAGGTGACTGAGGAACGGTTGCCTTACACTTGCATAAATTTCTTCTCCTTGAGGAATAGGTGTTTCTTCTTATATCTGATGTACATTAAACATTTTAGTGGCCTATAAACTCTTACCTTGGTACTTACTCTGAACTCATTTTTCAAATTATGAAAAACTTTCCCCCTTGCCATAATTTTGCTTCTTTTAATAACTTGTATATTGTACTTTATTCCTTAGCATCAGGTATTCGAGAATGTAAAGATAGACTCAATTTAAAGAGCGGGGTTTAATTTACTGTTCTTATTTCAGTACTACAGATGCATTTTACTAATTCCAGACATCTATAATAAACAACATGTGAAAGAACTGGTAAATATGATCCTAATGAAGATGGGCTTCTCAGGTAAAACCATATACAAGCAAGTGCTCAGTGATTAATAGTTTTTTTTTTCCCTTTAAGGCACATTATTGCACATCAATCCTAGTTTGGCTGGGACTAGCACCTTTCATCTTTTGCTATTCCCATAACTGTTGTCTCTTTTGATGAGGCAAAAAGGTTGGCTAGAATTGAAACAAGTTTCTTTGTTTGCTATTAGGTATTCTGACCATAGGCTTCTCAATTCAGAAGTTTACTTTCAGTTAAACTGCTGGAAGTTTCTAGCTAGTCATCAGGAAGGAATTACTGTAGTCTTAGACGTTTTTCTCTGATTTCACACTAGAGACAACACAGCAAGTCATTACAGAAGGCACAGTAACCCAACCATGTGGAGCATACTTAATTTGAAACACATCAGAGAGTAGCACCTTTGGTGCTGCAAAGTTGTTTTTTATATTAGGTATGCAAGGAAAGAGGCTTAAAAATGGACAAGAATAATGAATTAAATTATAGAGGCTAGTCAAACAGTAAATTAGTTGTAAGATGTTGGAGATTAATACTGCTGTTGATTAATAATTAATCAGTATGAAGTACCAACAGTTCCCAAGTATTAGTCTCAGCAGAGTATGTGCTTAGATAATATTGCTTAAATAGTGAACCTGTTTAGCCTCTTCTGTATCTAATAGAAGACATTAATTTTTGCAAAAAAAGAGACTTCCATCTGAAAGAATTAAGTAGGTGGTAAATAAACACTGCAAAAAGAGAGACTGATCTCATGAGATCTAAATTGTGTTCACATGCATATACGTATATATATATGTATATATTTGATTTGTTTCATTGTATTAAAATGAACAAGCCATATTGGCCGTTTAGTTTTGATCAGAATGGTTCTAAATCATAGTTTGATTCCTCCTCAGTTTTTACACAGAAGTAATGTGAACAGTACGTAATAATATTGCTGTGTAAAAAATGTACCAGCACTAGGATAGAAGAAATTGCAGCTGAAATGTGTTAGCTTCAGAACAAGAAGAATACTAAGAAAAACAATACAAAGCTTCATATTCATCTGATACATGAAACTGAAAATCAGAAAGCATCATTACCTCTTCAGAGTGCCATTTCCTAAAGAATAATTTGTTGAAGAGCTGAAATAATTATACTAATTATACAGCATTATCTTAATCTGTTTAAAAACATTTGCCTTTAAAACAGTAATTTTACTTAGTTTTAGTCTACAAAGCGCAGCTCAACTGAGCTATTCTTTTCCTTCATTGGTTAGGATAGACTGAAGCATCCTGTACTTCTCAGGTGTAAGTATGGGCTTGTGATACAAATGCAAAAGTACTCTTTTACAGAGTTAAAGGTGGATTGAAAGGAAAGCGGACGGTGAAGCTGGACCTTGTTTAGTAACTATTTAAAGAACATATCTAAAATACCAAGGGTAATAATACTTGATTGAAACTAGAAAAAAAATAGGAAAATGCTTCATGTGCATCTGATAACCAAGACCCTGCAATATTGGTTACAAAAACAAATCAAGTCTGGAGGCATTGTCTTTAAACTTGCCAAAAATAAGAACATTTGAATATAGGCCTCCACCCTGCCTTAGCTTATCTCAGGACTTTAAGGGCCTACCCAACAAAAAATCTGTAAGTCCGTCCGACCCCATCTTCACTAAATATACAAATTTTCAGTGCAGAGTCAGGCTATTAGTAGATGTTAAAACACATTAAGACGTCCTTTAAATGGCAGCAACATGGCTCTGGGGCTTGGCATAGATTTGATATGATTTTTTCTCATATTGCCAGGAATTATTGTACACCAGGAGTCTGTCTGTGCTACTTTTGGAAGTGGTTTAAGCAGCGCATGTATAGTAGATGTGGGAGATCAGAAGACAAGTGTTTGCTGTGTAGAAGATGGTGTTTCCCATCGCAACACCAGGTATCTCTTAATATTCAGAATTATTATAAGCATGTACATAACTTACTAAAGATTTGATTTGAAAAACAAGAAAGCGTTTTTATAAATACAGGGGGTTTTTTAGCTGTGTGACAGATTCGTCATGTTATGATATGAACATTAAAGAATTCTGACATCTTTAAAAGAAGAAAACAGGCAGAACTGATACTGTGCTCTGCAAACTATGTGGAAGTCATCATCACAGCATGTCTAAAGTGTTGCTTGTATTCCTCCTTATGGCACCGTAGTAGGCCAGTATTTCAGCAAATTAATAAAATAATCTTTTTATTCTCTGTGCTTCAGGCTGTGCCTTGCATATGGAGGATCTGATGTGTCAAGGTGTTTTTACTGGCTTATGCAACGAGCAGGATTCCCATACAGAGAATGCCAGTTAACTAATAAGTTGGATTGTCTGCTGCTTCAGCACTTAAAGGAGACCTTTTGTCATCTAGACCAGGTGAGAAGGGAAAATGTTATATTCACCAAGTAATTTTTTTTTACTTTACAGAATACTACAGTCTGAAGAGTTTTGTTACTTTTAGTTGTTTCCTACAGCTTAAATAGATTATGCAGCTTGATAGAGAGAGAGAAAAGATACAATTTTTTACATTGTTTTTGACCTTAGGATATTTCTGGATTGCAAGACCATGAGTTCCAGATTCGTCATCCAGATTCTCCAGCTTTATTATACCAGTTCCGATTAGGAGATGAAAAATTACAGGTGATTTTTTTTTTTTTTAATTGCAAGAATTATATTCAGCATTAAGGCTCAGAGCCCCACTTTGTATTGGTCCAGTGCTGCTAAGCCCACATGATATATGGATTGTTCTTAACATATGCTTGTTGATAGTTTTTAAATTAATTCCTTTATGTATGAATGGGCCTAATGCACAAGACTTCCTAACTAGGTTTCACCAGAGTTGTAGTTTCAACTAAATACGATTATATTTATCCTTCAAGTGCAAGGAATGAATGCTAATTTTGCAAGTTTTTCACCCCAGCATTGAATTTTCTAGTTTTGTAACAAACTGCATTTGAATACTTATCACACAATGCCAGATCTGCAAAGAAACCTATATATATGTACAATTGTATGGTTTGGTTTATTTTTAATTGTACAAAGCTGAAGACACCTTAGCCTTTTACAAAACTATTTGAAAAAACGTGTATTTAATCTTCAATTGTGCGAAAAATAGAACAAGTTTTTTCTTTTTTTATAGTAAATACCCAAAAAAACCCCTATGTTATTAAACCATGTCAAATTTCTAATTCTGAAGGCTCCAATGGCTCTGTTTTATCCAGCAACTTTTGGAATTGTTGGACAAAAAATGACAACTTTGCAACAAAGGTCGCAAGGTGACCCTGAGGATCCTCATGATGAACATTATCTGCTGGCCACACAAAGTAAGCAAGAGCAGGTGTGTGAATGCTTATTTTATTTTTCATTAAGTGGTGTTTAGTTGGGGAATAAAATCAGGACTCATTAGCTCATCTCAGAAACCAGAGTTTGTGATCTGGGACAAAAGCATTAAAAAATAAATTTAGAGTAAGGAATTGCAGATGTCTAGGTGAGACCTTAATTAGAACTGTGTAGTTTCAGAGTCTAAGAGGGCTCATATTATGGCATTAATACATCTGATGGAGTTCAAGGTAAAACCCTTACTTCAAAAGTGAGGATTAAAATGGAAATTACATGAGGTAATAATGTAATGCTTCACCTTCTGTGCAAAAAGGTGACAAGAAGTACAGTGGTTTTTAGTTAAGTCTTTGTATTGTTCTATAACCTGCTGAAGGTCTTGCATTTTTCATAGTTCAACTTGTTTTCTCATTTTTAAGTCTTCAAAAGCTACAGCTGATAGAAAATCTATGTCGAAGCCTGGTGCGTTTGAGGGAGACTTGAGAGGCCAAGCCTCAGACATTTCAGAGAGGATCTACCCACAAGAAGTGGAGCTGGGATCTTCCCAGAGTGATTGCATAATATCTGGAAATGATTCCGAGGAACCTTTAACTGCACATGTGTCCAGGAAAACAGCTATTTCTCAGTTTGAAGGCAAAGCCCTAGGCCTTGACAAAGCCATTCTTCATAGTATTGACTGCTGCGGTAAGAGTTACATTTGTTCAATTCTGTAAAATATGCATGTCAGTCAGTGTGGATTTAGGGCAACTCATCTTTTACTGAAGTAACATGTATGTCCCAAAGTTTTTACCATCTCTAGAGTAGCTACACTGCTCCTTATACTTGCATCTTTGTTGAGGTTTCTTGAGCTAGACATTTTCAGTTCTCCAAGGAAGAGAAAAAGAATTTTAAAAGCAAACACTTACTGGTTTCTATCTGGTTTAACCTGCACTAAATTATTTATAATACAAAGACAGGCCCTGTTAACTTTAAAGAACAGATATATTTCTGTATGTCCATTCATTCCAGCATCTGATGATACAAAAAAGAAGATGTACAGCTCCATCTTAGTAGTGGGAGGAGGCCTTATGTTTCATAAAGCTCAAGAGTTTCTTCAACACCGAATTCTCAACAAAATGCCACCTTCTTTTAGAAGAGTTGTTGAAAACGTTGAAGTCATCACAAGACCTAAGGTATACTGTTAACTCATTAGCTAAATGGTTAATAAATTATGATTGTTTGAAATCTTCAAAAGATTAAAAAAATAAATGTTCTTTGAAAGCCACAGATTGGTTGCATATCTGAGGAGATTCAGGAGAGCTTTAGCTTGTAACATAGCAGTCTCCCGTTATAGGCAGGAAGTTAGACATATAGCAAGAGTGTTACTAGTACAATCACTGAAGTGTTTATTAGCTCAAGGCCATATTCTTAAAGAAGCAGTTAGTACTGTCCCGTGAAGTTAACCTGTCTGCACAGCAAGAAACTGTGTTAGGGTTTTTAATTACTATTAAGGTAAAAAGAAAGTATGGCATTAAAAGATATATTTTCATAAGCATTAATCAGGCAACATTTGTAAAATCAAAACTTGAGCATTTTTCAGACCCTCCATTGCTGAGGGCAGGATGTCTATGACATGCCTTGAAGGCATCTTAAACAAAAAAAAAAGTGACTTGTCTAAATATCTTAAATATTCTTTCCATACATTTATCACACTATTTTTTCCTGAATAATTTTGAAAAACTTAGTTTTTCCTCCCCTCACCCCCAAGATTCTAAGTGGTTAATACTGTTGCAAAAAATAGGATACAAGTTTTGAGAACTATGCAAATTTTAAAAAGTGATTTTGTGCAATCTGTGTTTTGAATTTAGGATATGGATCCCCGCTTAATTGCATGGAAAGGAGGCGCAGTTTTAGCTTGTCTAGATACAACGCAGGAGCTATGGATATATCAGCGAGAATGGCAGCGTTTTGGTGTCAGAATGCTACGAGAGCGAGCTGCATTTGTATGGTAACAGATACATTTACAGTGGAACGTGCTTAATTGAGGATTCCTTTCCCCAAACACCCCTTTTTTTCAGTGCAGATGTATTGATCTTCTGCTGATAAATATTTTTCTATTTTATTAAAACTAACTTCAATGGAGGTTTTTCCAAAAGTGGTGCAAAAGTCTTCAGCATTGCTATACTTCATCTTTTGAATTGTATTCATTGAATTCTGTGTACAGAGTATCCCAATGATCTCCAAATTCACTACTTTTATATTGTATAGGTTATGTATATTAAAATCCCTCAGTGTGGGAATTTGAAGTATAAAATATTGACATGGCAGATGTTAAGCCAAGATTCATTCCAGATACATGTACACAGAAGCAATAGCTGAAGAGTGCAGGCTGTGGTTTTAATGCATTATTCTGATGTATACACTAATGTTACCAGGAGATGAAATTGTTCTATAAGTGATCATCAGGGAAAAAGTGAAATGGAGAACCTAAACTACAGTTGCTGTTGGTATTTTTCTTATATAATAAATTATATTATTCAGTGGAAAGACCTAAGAATTTGAAAGTGGAGTATTTTTTCTTGCCTGTTCTCATCAAAAGCTCTTGCTCTCTTTTCATTATCCATGGCAGTTATCCATTCTTTTTCCTGTTTAAAAAATCCAATATAATACACTCAAAAGAACTAGATACATCTTTATACTGCCAGCACCAACCTCAGTCCTGTGGCACATGGGCTTTTTTCCCCAACAAATAATCCTTAGTTACAGAAGTACTGTTGTTTGGGTTTTTTCTTTCTGCGATGAAGGCTCCTGCCACCCTCAAATCACACCTCAAATCCATATCAGTAAACCCATATCTGCAATTATAATTTAAACTATTAAGACACTTCTAAAAAAATAATAAATATCGAAGATCAATGAATGTAGTTTCTACAAAGCACACAAGAAAGAACTGATTTCCTTTTAATCTACTTCCATTAAAAGTTCTAAAGAGAAAGGATATTTCCACCCAAATGTCTTGTCTGAAAGTATTTTCCTGCAAGCTGTGGTTACATTCTTGTATTTTATTTATGACTAAGAGCTTTGGGCTCTCTTGTACTGAAAAAAGCATACGATACTTCAAATCTTACTAGGGCAAGAGTAGTTGTCACTGCTGGGTTTGTATTTTTGGGGGAGAAGGGGGCATTCCCTTCAAGAAAAGGGCCCAAAATTCCTGTTATAGAATAAAGGGGGTTTTATTTAAGTCACATGATTGTGATACAGAGGAGAAAGTACATATATACAAAGATCTTGTTTGGATTTGCTGATCTACAAATGGTTCTCCATGGTAAACATTTCACAACTTCACATCAGTGAGTGCTGACACTTGGACACACTGAAGGGTGAGGTAAGTTACTCCACTATAAAAGCTACACCATTCTTACAACAGCATATGCTGTAAATTCAGGCTGTAACTCAACAAAGTAAGAGAATCATAAAACCAGCATTTAAGTTATGTTGGAAAACCTGTGCTGCCTAACTGCACCCGAGGCTCCCATCAGTTAACTTCACAAACTCTACACAGAGGAGAGCAGTACTTCTAAATTACTTGATGGACTGTGTTCTGGTATTTACACAACCAGTTACTTCTGACTGATAGTTTTATTTGAGCACAAATCCAGACACCTTTTGATTTCCTCACCACATTGCATGAAACTGAAAGTTTTCTGCGCAAGTTCTCAATGTCCTTCATAAGACAGTATTTTGGACAGAAAGTCAGAGCACTTGGTAAAGTGTTTTGTGAACTCACCTTACTGCATAGTACATAACACACATAATGCAACAGAAAACACTGAGCAATTTCCGATTAGTTTGCATTGAATAATTGACTCAAGAATTATAAATACTCAACTAACCATGGCTTTCATCTGCATGCGGTTTGTTGCGTTTCCTGTAGGCCTTGGGTAGTCATATCCACACTCAGCAAAGTAAGGAATTATCTGGGGGAAAAAATAAAGTAGAATAATTCCAATACACAGTTAAATGGGATTTCAGCACAGATTAATACCTTTCATGTATTTCCTTCTGCACTATTGTTTGTGCTCCCAGTCAGAGTACTGTGTTTCCCAAAACTGTTACCAGATTTTCTTGAAATATAATTTCCTTATAACTGATACAAGTAACAAAAAATGGAGATTCATGAGGTAAGTAAGATTCTAAGGAAATGCAGTGTAAACATATCAGGTATGTTTGCTTTGAGCTTTATAGCACAGTGACACCCTACAGAACAACACAGACTTAAATTACCACCATGAGAAGAGGCTTGATATCTACCAATTTGTAAGTAAAAAAAATTAATAAGAAAAAGATTAAGTGATATACAGTGCTATGATCATGTCTTGTTTGCTAGTCAGAATTAGTACAACCCTTCACATCAATTAACTACATAAAAGCAAATACCCTTTTCACTGAAAATAAATAAGAAATGTTACTTACTGATACAAAAAAAAAAAAAAAAAATCAGTGCTCTCATCACTCCCTGGTATCCTCACAGAAATTCTAGTTTCATTTATCTAACTATGAAATGAAATCCCAAAGAAGAATGTAGGAGGAAGAAAAAAAGTCAAAGACATTTATCACAAAAGGAGTCATTACTAAGTTAAATCACATTTAATATTTAATTGCATTTCAAATTGCATTTAATAGGCTTTAAAACTAGTATACATTCTTAACATAAAAATTATAGATGATAGTGCATCTTTAAATCCACTAGTCTAATATAACAAACCAGGATGAATATCTTAGTAGGAATTACAAGCAAGGTGCATTTCATGTTAGTTAAGCCTAATTAACTAGTTACTATATATTTTCTTACATTTTCATGTCCATTGACTAGTCTCACTCTGAACAAAATAATATTGTTTCAAAACATTCTTAAAAATAAATAATATAATCTCAGAAAGTAAAATAACACATTGTAACAGTGGAGCAGAGCTCTTCTGAAAGCAACCACAGTTCTTTTAGACCATCTCCTCAGATGAGCTCTGCTCATTTGACTTGAGTGGAAGCATGTGCCTCCTGCTGTTCTAATACAGAAAGAGAACTTAGAGAATGATGCTTTCAATTTATTATGATTTAAACAGAAAATTACCTTTGCTTCCACAGTTTTTTCAAGAAGTACTTCATACTTTTGATGCTCATAAAGCAGTATTAAATATTCAAGCCCAAGACTGCTTGTTGTAAAATTTACTTCTAATTCTGTCTCTATTTTACAGTTATATTTGGATTCCACAAACTTCCCGAGGGTTAAATATATTTCGATATTAAATTTTTAACAGCTATGTGAGTGATGAAATTGATTTCTGCTATAAACGTGCTTCTGATAGGCACTATGCACCCTGCAGATGGCACACCATGACCTCGTAGAGTGTTTGTGCTGTCTGAAAGGGCAAGTCAGAAGTGTTCGTTACAACAGGGACTCCCTGCAGTTGTTTGAATTCAGTTGCTTGAAAATGTACGTGGTAAAAGTGTCTAGCCCATTAAACCTCCAACAGATGTAGGAACAGTGATACTTAACATCAATAACACATCTGCACGCCCACATCTGCAAGGAATTTTGTCTGGTCTACTAAAGGTACTTTTGTTCATGTCATAGTGTACCAACCAGTAACTAGACTAAATTCATCATCTCGGACAGATCAAGAAAACTGCTCAACCCCAAGTTCACAGATTAAAATTATTTATTTATTAATAAATATAATTATAAAATTATTTATTTAAATTAAACTGCAGAGAATTCTCAAAATTCCCATTTTAAGGCCATGCGTATGATATA
>NW_010141281.1:0-5168 GCF_000699245.1 Pterocles gutturalis | reverse complement strand
GACTCAGAAGTAGGCCATAGACTCTATCCAATATTCAGGCACTGTGGAACACTTCTGAAGAGTTATTTTCCCCCTTGAGTATGATGTCTATACGTGTACATAGCACCTACCCATCTGAATACAGCTTTTGCTGTATTTCATTACATTATTTTTTACAGCCTATGAGTTTAAGTGGATACTTAAAATTTTAGCAAATGCATGATCTGTGTGCATTTTCACTGAAGTCTATTAAAAAGCATAAATTAATCTCCAAGTACAATATATTTTAGAAAGGACAATTCAAAATAAGTACTAGCCTGTATAACTCATGCTCCATGAACAGTGTTTTTGTCTTATTTTCTGTCATCGCCTCCTCAAACACACGCATATGCTCGTGCAAAACACACTCCACTTACATAATCTTCATAGACAGCTGCCTAAAATGTGATCATGATGACAAGGCATTAAGTCAAAAAAAATTGCAGTGGTCTTTCTCACAGCAACCAAAGCTTGTTTACCAGTTATTGTCTTACTGCAGATTAAAAGAAACCAAAAGAAGAGCATGCCATTACCAGGCTGCTCTGTGTATTATCTCTCTACCTCCTGACAATACAACTGAAAACAAGAAAGAAAATAAACAGGTATGACCTATTTTAAACAATAGTTAATTCAACCCCATCTAGTTGGGGAATGTCCCCTGTATGGAAGAGTACCAGGTACACAGCAGCAGTGCCTTGATCCTGATCCAAGTTGTCAAATCTTGAAGGGAGGTATGATGAATACGGCTGCCTTTGCATTACTAAGGAGGACACCCACTCTCCTGCTGGACAGGTGTCCTGGAGAACAAGCACCAAGCTGGTGTTTGTCTTTGTGTGGAGACAGAGATCAGCAGTTCTACTGTTATCAAGCAAAGTGACCAGAACAACATGTTCTTTAAACTATCTCTAAACTTACAGGCTGTCTTACGATTTCAGAGATGTAGTAATATTAATGACTAATGTTTAGTAAGAACTACACTGACAAACTGTCTAGCTAAAAGTGTAAATTCTTTTAAAATCAACAGCAGAAGAAATATTTTTTCCACTGAAAAACAATATCAATTTCTCTGTTGATAAAAGATAAATGGCAAGCAAACACAGAAACAAAACAAGCATGGAAGAAAAAAGAAAAACCACAAACCACTGCTGAAGAGCTGGCTGCATCTGAGTTCTCAGCTTTGATGACTGTGTGTCTACAGGGTGCTAGACAGATTTCAAAACACATTGAAAACAGAAGCCATTATTAAGGAAATCTGTGCAATAACAGGGATGGAAAAAAAAACCCAGCAGTATCATTTAGCAGAGAATGCTTCATAAATTACCTGGTGTAGTTAGCAAAATGGATTTAGATAGAAAATCCTCTTTTATATTTGCTGGGGGCAGATTGTAAGCATGGACAAAATATTTTGTCTCTGGTTCTACAGGGACAATCTGTTTTCCTTGATGTCTTCCAAGTCAGTGTAAGAAACTTTCCATTTGCTTTTGAGATGCAGAATAGACAGGAAAAAAAGAGGGAGGTGGATGATTTCCCCTTCTTGTATCTTACCGGTTTAGCTTGTTCCCCCCTGCTACAGCTGCTCAGTATTTTTTTCAGCAGGACACAGGCTGTCAGGCTCATCCCCATTGACAAATATGATACAATCTCTTCAGTCTGGGTAGAATTACTTTTTCTTCCCAAAACCAAATTCACTACAACTCATTCATAGCCTAAGCTGTCTGTGGAAACCTTTAATTATCTTTTTTTTTTTTTTCTTCACACAGGCAATTTACATCTAAGTAATTCCCTACACTCACGCACCACTCCATCTCTCCCACCAGCAAATTTCCAAAGCACCACAGAAAAACCTAATGCATTTAGGCTGAAAGTCAGTAAATAAATATGGAAGAAATAACTTACGATACGGAGAGAAACACACGGCACAACACAGAACCAGATGTCCACTCCCTGATACACTTATGATATGGCAAAGAGTCTAAAGCAAAACCAGGCCACACATCTTTTTGACTAACACTGAGCAGAAAGACCATCACACCAAATGCTTATTAGCACCTCTTATCTGAAATGGTTAGCCTTACCTAATTTTCATGTGCTGTTTTTAACATTTTTCTTTCAAGGATTGTTCACCTCCCAGTGATCAGCTGTGTTTCCGTCAGTACAGTTACAGGAACTGAACTCATTTTATATTGCTTTTCTGTCACTGACTATAAATAAACCTCTCCATTGAGGCTTTCTCTTCTATCCATCAACATTTTGATTCGCACATTGATGAAATCAGGTGTTGATTCCACTGCAGTAAATTAAGTTATTCCAGTATAAAAAAAGATGTAACAGAAAAATCCACAGCCCATTGGTTGAATAAGGCAGAGAAAGACAACTTACACAGTTTAATTTATTTTGACATTGCTTTCAGTTTTACAGCCAAATATTGTACTAACTCCAAAACCTCTGTCTTCCGCTACAACAGGGTAATAAAGTATCCTTCAGAGTTATAGAATCTAGCCATTGGAGCAGGAAAGTTGATGACTTCCTAGATCAGTAACAGTGCCACTTGCTTAACTTACTTTTTCAGGATATAAATGTAGGTGGGTTTATTAACACTTTCTAAACATACCTTTCTGCCTCTAAGTCCCACTCTCTAACAGTTAGGACTAATGCTAGCAGGGAAGCAGCTAGTATTGCTCACAAAAATCACCCATCTCCATTCTAATGCATACCTTGAATTGCGTGGTGACCGCCAGTGACACTTGGTTTTACATGCAGCTATTCCTACAAATATTTAGCAAATACGTGAAACATCAACTTCTGCTCTCAATTGAAATGCAAATTCAAGGACTGCTGAACATACTGCTAAGGGCAAAAGCTAGCCATGATGCATTTAATGGAATGTGCTGGCATGAAGTTTTGAGTGTGTCTCTAAATGGAGATTAGATTACAAAATCAACGGAAGAATACTAGTATATTTTATATCTACAGTTACTTTTAATCATAAAGGATTTTAAAGTGCTTTAAAGAAATATTTAGGTACTACAGCCACTTTTGAGATTTAATGTGATAAAAACTACTAATTGTACTTTGTGAAAGCGATTATGATCCACTTTGTGAGAACAATGGAGAAAAAAACAGGATTAACCAGCATAGAAATAACAGGATGCTGTTTATTTTGAAGTTTACATGGTCACTGCAACAGTATTTGAGCAGTTTACTAAAACAAATTTAGGGAACATATACATTAATATTTAATCCCTAATTACAAATTATGAATTGAAGGAGAGACACTGAGCAACTTTCTCAAAAGGAGACTTGCTCAAGATGAAAGAGATCAAACATATCTAGAAATAGACCTTTTAGAAAATAAATCTTCTACCCATCACACAAGTAGACTCCAGAACTGATCATTAATTTCTATGTGAACATAACATAGTCAATACAAATCAGTACCTTTCATATTCCTCTAACCAATCTACCCAAGCAGTACTGTGTAAACAAATTACGGTCTGTACACAAATTACAGTCTGTAAACAAATTATGGACATCCATGCAAACTTAAGGGTGCTGCTTTCCCAAAAACATAATTTAAACACACTGTGACACAAACAATATTGATACTAAAATTCCACTAACCCTTGTGCTAAGGCACATATTGGTTTATTGCCTTTCCAAGAGTTTTGATGTAGCATGAATCAACTGTAGTAGCACATACAGCAGGATCCATCCTGCTCTCCCACTTCTTTTTAACAGAAAAGCAAAACACCCGTTGCCATAAGATCCTAATCGTCGGCTCTAGAGACTGGTGCTTGGGAGTCTGTTGCACGTGAGGGTCAAGGTTGCACACAAGTAATTCAGCCTACACTTTTAGATCTTGCTTCAGATACATTTTATGAGCAGACCTCATAAATATTGAAGGAATCAACAAATTATTTTTTTTTTGTTGTTCTGTAGGAAACAAAGCGTAATTATTGATTCTTATTAGTGTCATCAGAGTGCTTAAGAGCTCTAGCCAGGGAATGGACTAGGACTCCACTGCAGCTGGTGCTATACAATCAGAGATCAAACCCCCACTATTCACTGAAAAGAAGTAGACTAGTTCTTAAATGTATATATTTGCTGCATAATTACATATATTATTTTATAACTTATACACATTGAATGCACATTTTCTACAGACTTTTTATTTGCTTAGTGAATAAAAACACTGAAGGTATAAAATTATCCAAACACCCATCAGCTTGGTTTCAAGCATTCTTAATCACTACGAAGATCAAAGACCGTTTACATCAACTACACACTTACTCATAGTTCCACAGAGGCAATTACTCTTTCGCATTCATGAATAATTATTCCAAAGATCACAGTTTGGTGCCCAAATACGAATAACCAACTGCCCAGAGACTGTCCATTACCTTCTGCTTGTCTAACTAAGAGCAAAAACACTAACAAGCAATTATCCCAGAGAATTATTGATTGTCCAATACATTCCAAGCACAGATACATGGAAGGACTTGGGAAAATAATCAGCGTCTACAAGCAATATCAAAGCTACTGTAGCAGAGACTATTGTCATTAGCAGATGCTGGGAGAAGCAGTAAGCTCTCACAACAATTACCTTGATCAGTCTTCATTATAGCACCATTATTGTCCCATGAGTGTTCCCAGCGGGAAGACTCTTGGGTTGGTCCTCCAGCCACCCAGAAGAGCAGCAGCACGGACTCTTGACACACCACCGATCCTGCCCATTTCCCAAGGAATTTTATGGGATCTTCTCCCCACCACCACCTTTTACTGCAGTTTAGCCTGCTGCGAACACACAGTGAAAGAGGATGTACCAAAGATACTCAGAGGACAAAGCCAATTGAGAAGTTAAACACCAGTTACAAAGGCCCTGTAGTGTTTTTGTACTTTTGGCTACCCAGTGGGGTACTGTCGAGAATTATAGTTGAGTGCACACTGATCAGCGATGACTACTGACGAGGACCAGCCATCACGGCTGAGGTAACGAGCTAGCTAACGCACACTGGCGCGGTGGCACAGCTCCTTGCCCACTTCCAAACCAAGGTGTTCTCTTCGAAATACGCCTCACGCGGGTGAGGTTCGGGGTTAAAAGCTTGAACTGCAAGCAAACACCGGCTCGATTCACGCGCGCAGCCCCTGAG
>NW_010141280.1:0-54429 GCF_000699245.1 Pterocles gutturalis | reverse complement strand
AATGAAGCGCTTCGGGGAAGCGGGACTGAGAGCGTTCGTTGCGGACGTGCTTCATTCAGTGGATCAAAAACTGGGCAAACGCCAGAGATGCGGGTAGAGTGGAGAGAAGCGGCTCAACAACCTGAACCCCAGCTAGCTGCTGCTGCTGCCACTGCTTTGCCGTCCTCGGTGCCGAGAAGCATTTCAAATCCATTATTTATGAACCTTGGAAAGGATCCTTTGGTGTGATGGGACTTCTAGGAGACATAATGTACTGTAACTTTATTTTAATGTATTTTATTTTATTTATTAGGGTTGTTTGTTTTTTAATTTTTTTTTTAAGGGTTGTTTGCAAGACATTTCTGAATGTAGGCCGTATCAAAAAAAGCAAAGGAAAAACCAATGTGTACATTAACTCCCTAAAGGAACTAAACAGTTCTGGGTAGTTCAGCTATGTGCAATTTGATGAAAGAGTTTTTAATTTTTACCCAAAAGACGCTGTATTACACTAACATAAAAAATGTGATGTGCGGCTTGGAATTTGGCTGAAACCCGTACTTCATATGATAACTCTTCTCTCTAATGAGAATAATCCTTATAATCTGGATTTTAAATTATATTATTTTAAAATAGTATGTGTGGTAGAAGATGATAAAATTTATTCACGCTTGGTTATTCAAAAAAAGTAACACTGGTTGTCATTCTGAGATTAAAACCCATCTGGTTAATGTATGAGTGGAGGGGAATCTGACCAACTTCTTTTGTGATACGGGAATCGCAGCTGGGTTCCAGTTACTCGTTTGATGTGTTTGCTCCTAGGCTGGAGGGCAGGAGCAGAGAAGCATTTGTGTACGTTTCTTAGTGTCTGAGGTCAGGGCTCCCTCTGCATAGTCAGTTTGTAAGCCGTCTGAGCGCTCGACCTTTGTTGAATTTGCATTGGCGTTTTTTGAATGTCTTGCATTAAAGTAGCCCCTAGTATAAAATCCATCTTATCTAAGTCTTAGTGTGCAAATAGATTATTTTGGTCAGAGTTTCCATAAGCTGAAAGTTGCTCTAGCTGAGATAAACTAGATTAATTTTGGTGTTTAGCACTGTCAGATGTTCAGAGAGGCGTGCGATCTCGCCTCTTACAAACATTGACAAAGCCGTGAAGTTAGAAAACAAAGGGCTAATTGCACAGCTGGTGCATCTTCCTTGGCCTCTTAAAAGTCAGTGGGAGTTTGGCTGGTGATGCTGGCAAGAGCGGGTTCGGTGCAGAGCAGGGAGCCGGGCGCAGGCTGGTGTGCTTTCTAGGACAGGGCCCTTCAGGCCATGGGGGATTTTGTGTCGTGTGCCACTTACAGACCAGGTTCTCTGGTTCAAATCGAGTGGGGAGGTTGTAAGTGGGATGAAGCAATGTAGCCCGTTATCTCTGGTTCAAGGTAGAAAGTTGCAGCCGCGGAGCTATTTATTTTAACTAGCGCGGTGAGGAAAATGGCTTTTGGCCCTTTTACAAGTTACATGAATGTAAACAAAATATTTTAAAGCTGCACATCCAGGACTTTTCTGTTTGTGTAACTGAGGCGTAGCTTGACTGTAAAAGCCCCACATTGTTTGTTCAAGCTGTTTCTGTAAGGGTTTAAAGCAAAAGACTAAAGTGATGCTCAAAGAAAGATCTTGGAATCAGCTCCTGCTCACAATGGTCCCTTTCCGACTTCTTCTGTGCCCTAAGCTTAAGCTCAGTCCTGTAAGGAGAGATCTCTTTTCACCCTCCCCTTTTACTCCTTTCCCCCCAGGTGTCGGGGTCATGTATCTAGATGCGCAAAACGTGTCATGGTGCAGAATTAACGCCTGGAGGTCGACAGTCCTCTGTGGTTACTCCTGAGAGCTTCTTTCTGATCTGGCCCTTGACAAGGTTGCGTGACGAGCTTGGGGTGGTAGATTACAGCTGTCCTAACAAAGTCGTTACTTTGAGACTAATTGAAATCGAAGGTGCCCTGCATCTTCTAGGATTAGATTCGCTGTCTTGGCAATCATAATAGCCAATTTCCACATCTCTGTACATCTGCCATTATCATTCTGCTAATGCTTGGATGTTAGAGCTGCAAGGGGATTCTCTAATGAGCTAGTCAAAGACTCACAAAATAGACTGTAATTTGTAATTTGGCTCCTCTCTTTAGAGTCATTAATTACAGTTTACTGAGTAACTAATCCACCTTTTCAGATATACAGACGTATCGCTGATATCTCACCTACTAAAATACATTGTAGCCTACTGAAGGGTAAATGCAATTGATGAAAATTAATTCCTATGTGATCAGAAAGACACATTGTTTCTCTAGGAGAGGCAGATATTCCTGTCCT
Source organism: Pterocles gutturalis (assembly GCF_000699245.1). Lineage (NCBI taxonomy): Eukaryota > Metazoa > Chordata > Aves > Pterocliformes > Pteroclidae > Pterocles > Pterocles gutturalis. The sequence continues at coordinate 52,107 of NW_010141280.1, read as the reverse complement.
CAGTAGATGCAAGCCCCTGAATGCCATGTAAGTCTATAAATCTCATCTAAAGCTGAAATTTTACTGCTCTTCTGGAAGTATTTGTACTTTGAAAACAAAAGATTACAATTTTAGTGATATAATTGACAATAAGGCTTGAGAAAACACCTTTCATCTTGAATTTGCTGCTCTTTTTCACCAGATTGAGGTCAATCTCCCACTTTCACCTTATGTTTCTTGTTTTAAGTTGCTCTGAAGGATGCTCTCAAAACCGTTTGGACTGATGTAGTTCAATGAACTTTTGCTGGTTGTCGTTGCCTGCTGCGTTACCTTTTTAAAAATGTTGGTGTTGGCCACACAGCGTGAGAGATGGTCACATCACAAAATCCACCTTGAGCTGTTCCTGTCCTTGAAGCCTGAATTGGTGGGATGGGTGCAGGGATCAAACCTCCCCTTTGTGCCTCCAGACTGTCTCCTGGAAACTGAATGGGAACAAATTGGCTGGGGTTCCCCAGGGACAGTCAGACCGTGTGGCTCATGCCATGTCAGTATAAATAAGGCTAAATTGTCTGATGTGGACAATCTGACAACTTTCTCACGCTCCAGATTCCACAGGGTTACAGGGGGGTTTTTTGACTGATAGTAATTTTAGACCAAGAAATTGCTTGATGTTATAAAAGAGGTAGTTCTGGGCCTTTTTTTTTTTTTTTTTGGCTTGTCCCTTTGCTATTGCAGAGTCTTCCTTGGAGCTATTGGAGCTACTTGGTTAAATACTGTCTGTCACTGCCTTGTAAGCAGTGGCTATGAAAGTAGGTCCAGCAGATCATGCTCCATCTTACTGGAGCTTTGCAAGTAGTGAAATCAGGTTGTCCTTCCCCTTACAAAGAAAAAAAAAAGCCAACAGCATGTGGCTGAATTAAATTCATTAGAGAATAAACAAAAATGCCAGTAAAACACACACAGGCAAATGCTTGGTATAGGTAGCAAAAGCATGGACAGTCAGTTCATAAAGAGGTCAAAATTACATGTCTTAATTTAAAAAAAAAAAAAGTGATTAAGGGGCAGATTTAGCATGAAAACTCAGGCTGTGGTGACCAAGAAAATTTAGAAATTGGAGGAAAAGGAAGATAAAGTGGATGTTGTTTCTGTGACATCCTGAAGTAATTCCTCTTTCTTAAGGTTCATGATATGCAAATGCCAGCTTCTGAATTATAGCTGCAGTGATGTACCAAATGTTTTCTAGCATATCCTATTGTGAGCAGAAATATCAGTGTCATCCAAAAAAAATTGTGTGTAAATATGACTCAAATGATTTCTGAGAGATGTGATTTATTTTTCATATTTTTCAAGATGCATTCCATTTCAAATAAAGAGGTATCTATTGAAAGAGCTCTCGATATGTTGGAGGAATGGTTGTTTGATGGGCTATCTGTTATGATTAAGTGCTGCTCTAAGCTTTTCCAATGTTTTAAAATCAATCTAAGGAGGAACACTTTGAACCTGTGTAGCTGTCTGCCAAAGGAAAGACTCACTTAGGTGCTCCAATTAATCTTTATACATAGCACAATTACGAGGCTCAAGAGTCCGCAGTTCTGCCTCTTGCTGTGTGTGGTGTGTGGGCACCCACACCGATTCCCACTAATTTCAGTAATGCTCTGCTTGGTTTCACAGTCCATGTACAACAGGTCTTTGGGACACAGACTTCAGGCTTGTAATCTTTATCCATGAATGCTCTGTTCTGTGTGACATTAGGAGTCTAAAATGAAGCATTAAATGTGCCTTGTTGCTCTTTTTGTGTATCTGAAGCAGTGTGATTGAATTTCAGGTAACTAGACAGAACACTTCCACCATTTGGTGTATCCTCTGTCCCCTTCTCTTCTAGCTTCATGGGAAAAGAGGTGAGGTATGACAAGAAAAATGTGTGATGACTTCTGCTGCTTTGGGGTCTCCACAGAACTGCAGCCGTTTGGATGCCTTGAACTCCCCTGAGGTGTATTTGCATTGCAACAGCTCCTCATTTTTAAGCATCTTCTGAGAGCGTATTAACTTTAGTGGCACAGTGTGTGTGAACCTAGACTTACTGGCGCTGTTTGCCTTCTCCGAAGAGATGTCGGTAACCTCTTCTGTAAGAAGGCTCTTGCTGTAACAAGTTCTCTTTTCAATAGTAAACATCCAAAATGCAGGTGTTTGAACTCAATATTTGAGACACAAATGATGGCTTAAAGAGCTGACCTCTCTCAAGCACTGGTGCTTGGCAGCTTTGAAAAGCCAATTAAGCATCTGTGGATTTATTGTCTCTTCACCGTTGCTTACAGCTTTTAGAGATGTCCCTTACGAGCTTTTAATAATAGTGATAAGTATCTCTGTAAGGGCATAAATATAGTAGAACAAGAATTCCATAATTTGTTGTGGTTTCCACTCCTGCATCAATAGTGATATCTTTATAAAGGGGCATTGAAAACATGTTTTTCTCTGCTTTAAGTTTTGACTAAAAGGATATAAAACAAGGCTGATCACATATTCATGGTATGTATGAAATGGCCCTAGAAACCGGGCCATTATTTACCTAGTGGGGACTATTGTCTCAACAGGGTTTTCTCAAAAGTTTCTCTGATCCAAAGTAGGATAGAAAGAGTACTGAAAGTCTGGGATCAATATGAGGTACAGAGATAAAACCTGGGCCCAATTCAAAATCCATCAAAATCAGGAATTTTTCCAGATTAAGACAGATTTTGACCTCTTGCAAAAATGGTGGCTGCTTCTCTCTTTCTGTTTAGAAAACCCAGGAACGAAACCCCAGAAGAAAGACCTTTGCCTGTAGTCTGTGCCAGTAGTGATGGTGTGCGATTAGGGTAACACTGATGTTCTGGTCTTTCATCTTTTTCCAATGAAAAGAGGGGGAGAGGAGTAAGAAAATGGAGTAATGCCTGTGTTTTCTGAGCAAAATAGAATATGAAAGACCAATCTAAATACCTTCTTTCCCCTCTGAAACAGAATCTAGACCAGAAGGGTTTCTTGCAATTTCATTGAATTCACATCACAGCTATAGTGGAACAGTTTTCTTTGTAGTTGAACCCAAATCAGAACTAAACCAAAGCCTTTCCTTCTTTGCCTGCCTGTTTCTAAGCAGGAACATCTCAGTCTTTGCTAAGTGCCTAAATGGTTTTCCTCATCTACCCATAATTTTATTTTTAAATTAACTGTTGTGAAGACTGTCAACTTAAGACTTTAAAAAAAAAACTTATTTTGAATTTATAAAGTTATAAACAATATTATGGGCATTTGTGATAATGTTTTTTCTGTCTTTCCACTGGGAGATTTTTTTGACGTGTGAGCTAAGGACCCTGGAAACACCGCACAGCTGTTAAACGCTGCTCACAGCATTGCTTCGTGCCTTCCGTGCTTCAGATGAGCAGAAGGTGACTTTGGTCCAGCTAAGAGCTGATCACCCTAAAGGTGTCCTGACACCCAAAGGACCTGGGAGCTGCTCAGGACCTCACGATGGGGCTCAGTTACTAGTGGGGTCTCAGCCTAATGCTACACACTGAATTTACAAGGAAAACGGGCATCAGCTCCTGGGTGAGGCACTGGGAAATGAGGTCGCGCTGCTAGCTGGTACCCACATGGAGCTCATGCTCTGCATCAACAGCCTGGTTTGATTGCAGCACCTGCAAGTTTTCCTTCAGAGACTTGTAGTTTGAAAGCCAGAGGTGAGGATTCTGCACTTAAGTGCTTGGGATTTTTTTTTTTTTGTTTAGGTTTTCAGAAAAACATCAAAGCAGAGACATTTACCCCAGTACAGACTCATGACAGACACTTTAAATCGGTCAGTTTCACAGCCCTTCCAAGTCATTCCACTGGCTATCTCTAGCGATGCCAGCCGCCAGTGCAGGGGAAATACTTGTTTGGATGGTTGTTTGATTTACCTTTTGTGTAAAATGGTTCTATGACAACAGTGGATTTTGTATAAACAAAATTTTTATTGACCCTACTTCCTAATCTTTGTCTTGCAATAGTTTGTAACCACCCATAGTAGATTAACCGAACCAGTAAATACATATAGAATGACTAACCATTACAATGAAGCATACAGCACTCTGTGGTCAGCAAAATATTTTAAACGAGACAATTTACCCCACGTTTTGTAAGGCTTCCAGCGAGATGAGGAAATCACTGCTTTTGTTTTTAAGATCTTGTCAGTGTTTTGTAAATACTTCTGATATTTATGACTGTACATATGGTTTTGATTATATCTTGCAGGAGGCTCAAGAATTGGGTCATATACTGTTTAGGAGGGGATTATTTCATTAACTGTAGTTTTTGTTGGGTTTTGTCACTCAGCCTTTGGGATTTTTTGTGCCTACTGCCATTTACAAAGGTAAAAGTACAGCTTGTAGTAACAGCAGTGAACCTGTGACTCAAGAACAGGCTAGATTTGTTCTCTGGCTTGGGTGCCTGAGCCAGGGTCCTTTGAGGGAACAGCTCTCCTTCATGTTGCTGTGTGCTTTGGACTCAGGCCTGGGGACGATAACTCCCTGTACCGGCAATAGCACCTCTCTGCAAGGCTCTCAGCCCACTTGTATATCATATCTCTGTTTTGGAGAAGAGGAAACTCGGGACTGGAGAGCCTGTGCTGCCTGCCCAAGGTCGTGCCTTGGGAGATGGAGAGCGGCATCCGCCTGTAGGCTGGGTCCCTGTCCCTGCGTGAGAAATGCTGCTTCTGGCAGCAGAGGCTACTTCATTTGCTGTGCTTGGTAGGGACTTTCCTTGGAGCCAACTGCAAATGCAGTGTCCAAGCTGGTGCCACAGGTCTTTGGATGGAGACCCAAATTAGTGACTGCCCTGCCAGGTAAGTTCCAGTATTAAAAAAAGTCATTGTGATGCAGCTACTTGTCTGGTGGAGATAAGAACAAGACAAAACACTTATGTTTCACATGGGATTTAGTCTTTGGATGACTTCAGATTATTAAATCAGCTTCTGGTTATTCCCAGCACTAGTCATTGTGCAAACAGTGCTCTAGGAGCGAAGGGATCTGTGAGTTATTGCCCATTTCCGGAGCGATTAAGCTCCTCTATTTACTGTGGATTACAAGGACAAAGAGAGGTTATCAGCCCTGTAATAACTTGAAAGGACTGTATAGACATGAATCCATAACTAATGCAGTTTTTCCAGCCTGCTAACTGCCTCAACTAAGACACACGAAGGAAAAAAAAAAAGAAAAAAAAAAAAAAGTGGGGGGAATAATTTTTTTTGGCTCTGCCATTCTGCTGTCACTTGACCATTTCACTCAGAAATAAGGAGTTTTGAGAAAAATCCCTTTAGCCAGAAACACTTATCCCAATCACATATTTCTCTACCAGAAAAAGATTGATTGATGCACAAAGCTGTAATAGCTCATAGACAACCAGCTTAACCTGGATGGTGACAGACCTTTGTGAGTCTATCTTTGTGGGCTTTCCCAACAGCCCCTTAAACCATCTGTGGAACTGAAAACTTCTCCATGCCCTTTCTTGTGCCAGCAGTTGCGGCAAAACGCAGATGGCCTTGCCTAGGGGCTTTTCTTGTACACAGATGAACATGAGAAAAATTACTCTGTTCTTTTAAAAGCCAGCCTTGAAGTGGAAAAGCTATTTCTTTATTAGCTTTTTGAGGGGGCTGTCACTACTCTTAGCCAGTCATGGAGTGGTGCCTTCAGCCGAGTCAGACGTGTACTGGCCGCTTTTTTCATTTTTATCATGGATCGTTAATATTTCCTGTTCCACTAAGCCATGTTTCCCTGGTACTCTCGTTCCTAGTACTTGGCTCCTAAACAAAGTCACAGCTCTTGTCACAAGGCAGCGGGCTGCATACTTATCCTCTATGCAAGTGATGACTGAGGGCTCAGCAGAAGGGAAGTAACGCTGACAGCTCCGCTCCCGGGTGGCAGATTGTCAGCATTCCTCACCAGGACACCCAGCCAGCCTGGGAAAAGGCTGCTGGTTCAGGGAGGGTGTCTCCAAAATAGACCCACTGTCCCTCTAGAGCTGAGGAAGGTGGAGACGGGTGGTCGACCGATCTCTTTCTGAGGAGAGGTGGAGTCAGACTGATGAAGCTGCAGAGCCCAAACCAACTCTTACAATTCTGCAGGCACAAGCTGAGCGGTTGGGTGTGACGAGAGAGGGATATCTGGTGGCTGAGAGGGCAGCAGGACATTATAAAATGATTATAATTATCAACAATAAGCCATTTTTCCCCTATTCTTGTTGTTAGAGGAGAGACAGTAGCTTTCATAAAAGGGAGGATGACAGCTCACTGGGTGGATGCGTCTGGGATGAAACTGAGATCACTCCTGCAGCTAATCCGTGGGCCCGCTCCTGTGTTCAGGAATTAGCCCAGAGCCAACTGAGAGCAGCAGCTGCAAAGGAGCGCGTGCATCGCTGCCGCCCCAGGGGAGCTGCTACAATCACTCCCAAACAATTTGGAAATTGTTCCTCTGTGTTTTCCTGAGGGCTTAAGCAGCTCGCAGTCATGGCTTGCAGACGTCTGGCATTGTGAAACTGCACCCATGGGGCGATCAGCTCCCTGCCATCCCCCCATCATCCTTAGTCAGCCAGGCGGGAGTCCAGGGAGGGTCCCTGGGTGGGAGCTGCCTCCCCGGGTGACTCGGGACAGGCAGCCGGGAGGGCTCGGGGCCTGCCTGCATCCTGCTGGTACCAGTTACATCTGACCAGAGACGTCTTCCTGGGTGGTTCCTGCTCTGAAGGCCTCTGTGCATGTGGAAGAGGAATGGGCTTTGTTGTAAATGGTCTTGAAGGTGCTGGGTCAGCCTCTGGGGATGTGCCGTGCCACTGCCTCTCTGGCAACTTCACCAGTACTCCTGTTCCTCGCCACAGGTGTGCGAGTGCTGGCATGGAGAATGGGCAGCTGGACAAGGGCTTCTCCAGAAAGCTTAGCAGGGATCTCCAAAACACCTTGTGCCCTTCAGTTCTGCTGTTAGTAACCTCAGGAACAGCCCCGCTGACCTGCCTTGCACTGGGGCTGGAGGGAAGGTGCTCCAAGCTGAACGTGTGAGATAAACGCTTTGGTTGCATCTGGAGAAGAGATGTCCCCTTGCCCAGTGCCCTGCTAACAGGCCCAGATCTGGGAGTGTAGCACCCCTGCTTGGCACCTTTATTTGCAGGGTTGGTTCTCTTTTTTTTCCTAGGTTTTCCTCAATTGTGCAGGTTTCAGCTACAGAGCCACCTGTCAAAAGGTATTTTATTTTCCCAAAGGTGATTCTAAACAATTTTGTTATTTTCCTGTTAGCTGAAAATCTGCAGCAATCTCTTTTGCTGTTGAAGCTCAGTGAACAAGGGTAAGTGCTTACACAGGCAGCCTTAATTTAGCATTTAATTTTCATTCTGGGCAATAGCAGGGCTCTAACAGAACGCAAAGCTTGGGTAAAAGGAAAGCTTATATACACACATATATATATATCTGCAAAGCTGGCATGGCTACAAGGATCATTTTGGAGGCTTTGATTTTCTAATGTTTTAATTTAACCGAATCTGAGCAGATTTAATGGTTAATTTACAGAGCATTCACTTAAGTATTTTTTTAAATGCATTCACTCAAAATGAAGTCAAAACCTTAAATCAAGCTGAATTCGGGAAAAGTAATTTAGTTTTGCTGAGCTCTGGATATGCTTAGTCTTTCTCCAGCCTTCTGTTCCCTTCCTCATCTCTGAGTTTTGCATGCAGCCTTTATTAGTGGGAGAGGTTTGCACACCACGATGCCAGCAGCTTGTTCCGCCATCCATTTGGTGTGCCTCACTGATGAGGCAGGTGCCTTGTAAAGATACAGTAGCCCTTGAGCAGCTACAGGTATGTCCTCTGCTCAGTCTGTACGCAGCCATCATCTACTAGGTTTGTCTTTGTAAAATGAAACTCCAGCATAGCCGGGGCTTGCTCTTAATTCAGTTGTCACTGAAGTGGCCCGGGGTACTCGGTAGGCAAAGCCCTACAACTGTAATCCTGCACCAATGTCCTTCAGGGGTGTCTTTTTCCATTACCACACCTTTGCAGTCATTGAAAAGCATTCACAGACATTAAGGAGATGGGATTGTGCTTCCGCTCTCACAGTTGCTCACATTGCTTCCCGCGGGTGACTGATTAATGTAAAATCTGGTTTGCCTTTGCTGCTGTCATTGCTGTCTTTCTGCTGCAGGCAAGAGTGAGTTAAGGTGCACTGAAAGCAAGGACAGGTCTAAAGGCACAGTTTATTTATGTGATACTCTTAACGGGTCTTCCAGTCTTATACCTTGTGGCCTTTCTTTAACCTTGGCTTTATGCAGCTGCTGTAAAATCTGGTAGCTCCCTGACCTGCAGGCTGGGAGAGGCAGGCTCAGGATAGCAAGGTTTGTGTGTGCCATTCGGAAAACAAAAGTGCTTTTATAACCTAAAGAATCCCCGGTTCATGAAGAAATGCATTCCAGAGGCCTGGGACCTCACTCAGCATGATACTTATGCAGGTGCCCGAGTCCTAAAAGCATGGCTTTCTCTGGAGCTGGCAGGGTTAGCCCAGATTTAAGGGCCCTCACAGGTCACACCCCTGTTCCTGTGCATCAAGGCACCAGAATACAGCTGCTTTCAGCTCCCAGATGTTGACTACATGACACCGGAAAGCTGTGTCTGCATTTCATTGCTCTTGGTCTATTTAACAGTGTTGCCATAGATGCTACAAGGTCAGTAGGCTAAATAGCCCAGAACTGCAGTCAGCTATTTTAATTGCTGCACCCTCGCAGCCCATAAAAATCCTCAGCTTTTACAAACCCTGTTTCTGTTCTCCCTTCACATCCTTTAATGGCTTTTTGATGAGGAAAGCTCAATCTTCATATACTTCCCCTCCCTCTTTCAAGAAACCTTGCTCTTAAGTTCATTAGCAACTTCAAAGAGATATCCAGCCCCAGGTTTGCATGCCACCTACTCAGGGTCTTCAAATCTTCGTGTCTTCAGACACATGCAGAAGTGAAGTGAAGAAGAATGAGGAAAAATTAGCCTGTTGAGCAGCCAGAGATGTTCCATAACTGTCCACCTTTGAGAAGCTGTCATATTCCTACATCTTGCAGCTCAGGATATGGGGAGTGTTTGTAACTGGATTTTTAAATATTTGAGGGTTGCAAAGCTCTGGGGTTTGCTCTGCCTGCAAGGTTAAAAACCTGTACATCTGTGTGCATGGAGGAATGCACAGAAATTGAAATATATGCACACCAAGGGCAGGTCCCGGGAGTGGTGGGGCACTGAGGGCTCCCTGGCAGGTACCAGAGCCCAGGTGTGCACGAAGGAGGAGAGTCCCTGGTGGAAAGTGCACAGTAGAGATGGCTGTGTAATTCACACCTGTTCCTCTGATTAACTGCGTGGCCTCCTTGGCAATACGATCTCCTAATCAGAGATGCTTCCCCAGTGGGAAGGGCATGCCATACCTTAACATTTGTCCTTCAACCTGAGCCTTTCCCAGCAGCACATGGAGAGCCTTGGTCCTTCAGTGGGAGTGAAGCATTGGTGAAATGGCTCATGAAGCACGGTGACCTCAGAAGCAGTGGTTCCACAAAAAGGTCTTGAGGATACAGGACACCAGGACCTCTCCCTGCCCCTCCCCGGCCTTGTAATCAACACCGCACCAGTAGCCTAGGGAGTCTTTCCAATAGACTTCAAAACATGCTGGTGGAAGCTTTAGCAAAGACCAGACCTGGCTTTCCTCTGCTGAGCACCACCCAACCTTGCGGAGATTCCTGGGGCTTCTGATGTGGCTGCCTTTGCCATGGTAGCAGTCCTGATCAAACCTTTCCAATTATTTAGAAAGAACAGCTAAAGTGAATGGGGCATTCAGGAAAATAGAGTAAAGCTCAGGAGGTAAAATTATGGCACCACTGAAGTCAAATTACAACATTTCATTTACTTCAGTGGAGAACTTGTCCCTTTGGAGAGTCTGGGATCAAAACAGGAAGTTTGTGATCCAATTGCCAATAAGAAAAAAAAAAATTAAAAAAATTCAGTTGCATTTGTCAGAATTTACTCGCTTGGTTATTGGAAGAAGGAGAGGCAGGCATCAAAAAGGAAAAGCACCAGATATTCAGGTTTTCACCCTCTCATAAGGTGATTTCTGGCAATTGAGTCTTGTAGGTCCCAGAAGAAGCTCCAGTACTTGTTCAGATGTTGAAGAAAGAGCTTGTTTGACACCTAGTCCCCACTTGTGTGTACTTGAAGGGACATCTGGCCTTGGCTCGAGCCTGTAGCAGCCATTCAACATAGTTACACTTTCCTGATTGTCTTTGGGAATTTAAAATTGGTCAGTGGTAACAAAATAGGTGTTGCTTATTAATGGTTAAATTCTGCCATCTTTCTCATTGCTTACATTGCTCTGTAGGAGGAATAGCTATCGGCCTCTTCTCAGCAACAATCCAGAAATGACAGAGTCCTATGTGTTGTTTCTCGTGCTACTGATAATAAAAATGTGAGAAAAAGAAGCCTGGCAGCGTCAGATAGCATCCTAGGAGGGAGCACATACCAAAGGGAACCTGGTCTGCAACAACAGACCCAGGCTGCTTCTCAAGTGAGACCTGTGCAAATCCTGATGTGCCAACACCTGCTCAAAATTTGCTCCGAGGTTGGGAATTGGCTCCCCAGCCTTCTGACTGCTGCATAGCTTTGTCCCTGCTTGACCCTGTTTGCTTTCGCTTTGCAAAGCTGCAACACACCCGTGCAGCAGCCTGCTTGCAGGAGAAAAGCCCAGGGCTGCCCTCAGGGGAAGGCACACATGGCTGCCCCGAGTGCCGTGCCTGAAGGGGCCTGTTCATCCTCACCCGGCTCGAGCTCCGCTGCCCTCCCTAACCTGGCAGGCAGTGGTGGGGCAGGGGGAATGCTCCACCAGTGGGATGCTGCGGGTGGGAACCAGCTTCTCAAGGACAGCGGAGGGAAAGGCAAACCTCCGTTGGGCTGGCAGAGCCAGGTAGCACCCAATGTCTGAAATGCTGCTCTTGGATGCCGGTTCCCCAGAGCTGATCTTAAATCATGAAGCCTGGCTCATCTTGGTAGCTCCACTTGCTTGTCAACAGCTGCCTAATAAATCTTTTCATTGCTCAGTGTAAATAATTGCTGAGCTGTCTTCTCTGTTGCTCCCCCTGCCTCTGAGCCAGCCCCTGCTATCAGGGTCGTGCTTACGCTGTCGATCCCCAAGGCTACCTGCAAGCCCTGACATGCTGTCCCACGCAGCCCAGCCCGAGAGGAGAGCTGTGCAGGGCAGCTGCTTCCTGGGGAGAGGGGCCACTGAGAAGGCAGCAGCGTGCTCCTGCACTGCTGCCCTGGGGATGCTCTGCCAGGCAGCTGCCTGCACCTGGGCAGCCAGCACCCCGTGCGCTCCACACTTAGGGTGTTTTCACAGCTGCTCCCTCTTTTGCAAATACATTGCCAATGCTGGGGGAAACAAGTGACAATCCAAATCCATCGTGGAGCGCTCGGAGCAGGAGCAGGTCCTTAATCTGCCTTTGCATGGGGTGAGGTTTACTCATGGTCCTACATGTCCTATCCTCTCTTTGTGTCCCCATCCCCACGCTGGTGGCTGTGGGGCTGGCGGCTCAGGGAGCTGGCTGCTTTAGGGTGTAGCAGGGTGATGCTCTGTGGTTGGCTGCTGCCCCAATCCCCAGCACAGAAGTGGCCATGGCAGCCTGCTGTGCTGGGGGCCTGCTGCCCACGCCGCCACAGGCTAGCCGCACGTATTTTTTCTGGGGCCATCCCTAACATTTCAGCTTGAAGAAAATTCCCACCTCTAGAGACTGATGCTTTCCCTCCGAGCGCGCATTGGCTGTAATGCTCTCCATCCACAGTCACTGTGTCCAAAGGTGGAGGGTCCATTGTATCTGGCATGTGAAGAGCAAAGTATCCCTGGTCACCTAGTTGTTAGAGGCAGCTCTTACTAAAGGAAAGTGAATGGCTTGCCGTTACTGTCTTCCTCTGTGGCAGCTCCTCATAGAAGTGTGGAGTTAAAAACTAAGGAGCAAGTCACATTTGCCAGGTCCTGGTGACGTTCCTGCCAGTTTAATTATCCCTTTCTGGTTATAGCTGTATGAGGCATACTGCAAGCCTTGGAAATACCACTCTTCAGGTGTCAAGCCCAACAGGGCGTGATAAAGAAATGGAAACTCTGGTTCATTTTGGTTGTCTTTGTATCCGCACTGAAATAAATTATGGGATGTTTAAACTGGGAAGTTTTGATGAGAGGTCTGTCTGGAAGCAGTAAGGACCTTCTAGGTCTTGAGGGTGGTTCACAAGGAGACAAAGAGGAATCTGCTGTTCCCCCTCACATTTGCCTCACATCTGCTGCACCCACCCCTAGAGCCAGGAGCGTGGGCTGAGAGCTCTTTGGGTCACAGCCCCTCATCACCTTGTGCCTGTGCAGCACATCGACAGCAGGATGGTCACCCAGGACTGGGCATCCTATGCCCTGAGGATGTTGCAAATAATAACAAAGCAGTATTATTCTTTAATGACTGCTGATCTGCCACTGTGAATCCCACAGACTGAATGTGGAATGAAGGATATCAGTTTTATTAACTCTAAGTGCATCTGTTCTTCTACAAGACATTGACTTCATGGTATCTGCAAAGAAGAGATCAAGGGATTTAATCCAGCCCTGACCCTTTCCTCCCAGCCTCCCCTGTTCTGACTCACCTTCTCCTTGTCTAATTGTTCTGTTTTGCCCCAAATCTTTCTTCTGTGTGTGTGCCAAGCTCACAGTGGACATCTCCACTGTTAGCACGGGCAGGGAAGCAGTCATTTGTGTGATGATGTTGTCAGTGGATGGTTTATCTAGCTGTAATTCCCATGGCTCCAGCTCTGCGAGTACTTATACACAGACCTCATTTTGCAGGAGTGGCAAGGGGAAAGGTCAGTATTTATGAATCATTTCTTCCTGTGGCAATGAGGTTGGTTTGCAGAGTGAGTCATGGAAGAGCAGCCCGGAGCGACGACAATGTCCGAGCAAAAGACCTTCAGGTCCGAAGTGACCCTTGGACTCTGCAGCCAACTTACCATCATCTTTTCACATCCCTGGTCACAAAGATCTTATTTTACTTAAAACTGTAGGTTCTGTAGGTATTGTACACCATGTGTGTGAGAGCCATGCTTCTCCTGGAAGTATTGCAAGGACTTGCATGTATGACTGCCTGGATGGCAAACCAAGTATCACACAGTGAAAAGAGGGAGGGAAACCTATCACGCCTTCATCTGTAAGCAAGATGGGCTTATGTTTGAAATGCTTGTTTGTTATGGAAAGAGAAAGATTTTCCAAAGGGGAGTGACCCAATAAACCAGAGTAGTTGAGGCTGGACGGGGTACCCCTTGCTACGAAATTTCAGTGTGAGTGCAGAAGTGATGCTGCTGCAGGGTTTTTTCTATGTATTAACATCAAGGAGCCAACATGGTACCAGTGTGTTACGAACTGCACAAACATGGGGTAAGCCCATCCCCACAGTGCAGAGCATAGAAACTAAAAGGACTGAGATGCTGAGAGAAGTTGTACGTGACCCACCTCAACACTTTTGAAACAGCATCAGCAAATTACCATTCAAAGGATGCATCCTATCACTCAAGAGATCCAGTTTTAGTGCAGGCTTTCAGCGAAAACATTTAATTCCCTGTATTAAAATGTTTTCCAGAAGAGCTGCCCAGCTGCAAGCTCTAAAATGTTCAAAACTTCCTCCAGAGTAGAGCTATTTATTTTTGCTGCCCTGTTTCCCCTGTGCTCTCTATCACTGCCATTAGGACTATTAGGAGCTGTAGTGCTGAGTCAGGCTCCTTCTTCACCAGAATGCTCTGAAGTTTCCATCATGTCCCTTCGTCCCGGCATGTGTACGCCTGGCAGCACTGGGACAGGTGGAGGGAGCTGGGGCTGGGCTTTCTTGGGCGCTCCGTGGGGTCTGGCCACATTTGGTGTAGCAGAGCCTGACCGTCCCTGGCGCTGGCAGTGCTGGGGATGCCTGGCCCCTCTCGGCTGTCAGACATCTGTGAGTGAAGTGTGACCAGCTCATCTCATCCGTGCCCTGGCATGGGAGCTCTCCTGCAGAAGCTGGAGTCCTGTATCTCCCTGGTTGTCCAGACGGAGAGCAGAGGTCTAAGGGGCTAAAAGTAGGAGAGTGTGTTGGCTGACAGTGGTTCCTGGGTGAGTAGCTTCCAAAACATATTCCCAGCTGTTTCTCTGACAGGGCATCCATCTGAAGCATCGTCCTGGAGCCACACAGGGTTTTCTGCTCAGCCTTTTGCGCTGCTGCCACGAGGCTATGCCCCTACAGTGGTAATTGTCACCATAAGACAGGAAATCTAATCAAAAGGGAAACGAGCTACAAGGGGATGACATATGGTGTGTTCACTTTCATCAGGCAGAAAGGCAGGCAAGGGGAGGTCTTGCTCCTGGGGCTCACTCTGAGGCACAGGAGGGCTGTGAGGCTCAGACCTCCTGCCAAGGCTGCTTCCAAGTGTGCTGTGCTTGCTGCAGTGAGCATGAGGCAAACCGTCAGCCCTCTCTCCATGGCAGAGGTGATAATGGGATGAACCGTGCTCTGCCAACGGCACAATGCACTGCTGACTGCCCTTGAGCAGTCATTCTGTGTTATGCCCTGTGGGAATAACCTATCTTTGGCCAAAGCAGCTCCATTTACAGTGACCCTGAGGGTTGTCGGCCAGGGGGAGGACCCCGATAGCAGAGGGTCTGTGCTGCTACTGACAAGATGCCATCAGCTAAGACCATCTGGGGATATCACCTGCCCTGGCAGCCAGCGATGCTGGGGGCTGCTGAGGAAATCATTGTGCTTGTGGGTTACAGCCTTCCCACTGCAGCAGGGCTTTGCTGGGCTCCAAGCAGGAGCATCTCCTGCAGCATCTCTCTGCATGGGGACAGCACTCACTGACAGTGTGGATGCAAGGGGAGCTGGGCTGCTGGCAGGCTCCAGCTGGCTGATGGTGGTGTGATCCTGCCCATGGTTGTGACCAGAAAGTCTGACCACATAGGACAGAGAGGGGGCTTTACTTAAGAACAGAAAGCATAAAATGAACTACACACCTGTGGCCTCCTGCAAGTGCAGAGGGCAATGCAGGAGCAGCTCCCCCAGCTGAGAAGGTCTCACGGCTGCCCCACTGACAATGACTGACACCTCCTTGTTTATAAAATAACCAGCAGCATAAAGTTTCAGCATTTCACAAATCTGAAGGCCAGATCATTTCCTCTGAAAGCAATCCATAGCCGCCTCCAGTCACTACAGAAAGACAAAGGTTGTCTTGATAATGTAACATCCTGTGCTGCATGCTTTCAGTGCTGCTGGCTGCGTTGCGATTAGCAGAGGCACCCTGAATTGTAACGGCAATTGTCACATATGTGGGAAGGTATTGTTCATCCTCAGGGATTTAGAGCTCTGTGGCACAGTATTAACAAATGTAATCCCTCCATTCAGTTTAGGACTTTAAGACTTTCTCACATATCTTCAGTATCCTCAGAACAGCTAACTGTAATTCAAAGGAAACGCTTGAATGTGAAACACATGTTTCAGCAGAGTTTTAAATCCTCCCAGTCAACATTTGGCTGGAGATACTTCTTTTTATTTCCCTCAGGAGCTTATCAATACCGTTGTTCAAGTGCACAGTAACTCCTGGAGGTTGTGCTTCCTTTGTGCCCAGTGAAAGGCAACGGGTTTATCTTACTGAGCTCATCAGCAATAACTGAGGAAGGTATATAACATAATTTTGAACTAGCACAATGCTTTTTCCAGGTTGAACTATGCCTGTTTTCTTAAAAATGCTCCAATTTTCTGTGGGGTACCCACAAATCAGTAACATGAAGTGAGTGTACTTCAAAAATCCTTCAATTTTTTCCTTTTTTTCCCTTGTCATGGCAATTTGGCATGTTTTTCTTTAGATGGCTTGATAGAGAATCCTCTGATTTGGACACAATATTCAAGACTTCGTACATGGAATGCGTTACTAGCATTAAGGACACATGTATGTATGGTCATGGTCAGCGCTGGCTCGTCTTTTCTGTATGATGGCTGGATCAACAATCTTGTTTGGAAGCCAATGACAATTTTTTTTCAGCTTTCCTTTTTGACTTGTCTTTTTTCTTTGTTTGAAATCTCTTGTTATAAATCACTTTGAAGAAGGTAAGGTGAAATGCTCCACTTGTCTTAAAACTCCACAGCTCTTGGGAGACCGTGGTCCTACTCCTGAGTGTGAATTAAGGTAATTCCAGCATTTGGCGTTGGCCATGGGGAGACGTGTCCAGGGTGGAAATCCTCTTTGCAAAGGGTTTTGAGACTTCAAATCCGGCTTACTTTTAAGTATGAAGAGAATTCTGCTCCCAGAATTCAGGTGTTGTTTGCTGTATCGTGCATTTCCCCTGTGAAATGGCTGTTTTTCTTGCTGTCCCCACTTTCTGCCTCCCAACACATCGTCAGAAGAAAACATGCAGATAAGTGCTCAAGCATTTTCTGAGCTCATAACTCTTCATCCTAAGGGACAGTTAATCTGATCCAGTTGAAAGCTTAAGTACCAAGTGTCAATGTGTCTCTTATGTACATACTGTATGCAATTTTGAATGCTACTTTACTGCACTGAATAAAACAAAGTGTTCCTCTCTCTGCAACTGCCTGGCAGCAGGAGTACTTTTGCTATAATATGTATCACGTGTCTAAATATAACAACATTCTACATTATATATAGACTCTGTATATATGCATATACTGTATACACACAGCGTGTTTTTTAAACCTATTAGTAGCTGTTTTCAACTTTTGGGGGATGCAAGAAGCTCTTATCAGTGATGAGGCTTATTTGGCTGGAGAAATGGCTTTAAACTGTGCTCTGTGGATAATTGAAGGATCTTCAAAAAGGGACTACAAGAAAAAAACAAAAGCCAGTAGACTTTTGCATTTCTACGCAGGGCTCTGCACATCATGTACCAGAAAAATCTTGAAGGATTGAAAATTACAAGAGGTAGAAATGCATTAGCCTGTGGTCTTCTTTCTGTTGCTTTGTAAATGTCCCTGGACTATTCAATGAAGTTGCATAAGGAAAACTGATATGCATATAATTTAAAATAAGATTCTTCCCTATTATCCTCTTTCTACTAAGCCTTGTCCCAAAGTTGTCACTTGTTTATGTGTATTCTGCCTGACCAATTTCACCCATCTACTTCTATGGAAGCTATTTAGGTTTCCTCTAAGAGAAAAATAAAGACTCAGCTCTCAAGCTGAAGTTGCGCCAAGTCTAATCTCCAGACAGCAAATGTTTTCTTCTTCTTTTAATTTGATTTATTTTTTATCCCAACCCAGTGTATTGTTTCATTGCACAGAGAAAATGTTAGCGCAGTGGGTTGGTAGAACACCTGTTGCGTAAATCTTGGTGATTTTTATAATGTGAACTCCTGCTGGCAGAAACAGCTGTGTCTCACATTTAAACAGAGGGTATAAGGTATCCGAGGAGGAAGGAAAGAAAAAAAAGGTTTAGCATAAGAAAACAATACATCAGTGGCCAGAATCTGTTATCAAGATTTATAAGCTAAATGAGTTACAGTTGAAGTGGATATTAAAAGAAAACCATTCTGTTCCTAGAAGATAAAGTGTGTTTTCTCATAGGGATTCCCAGAGGACTTTGCATTTCTGACAACATAGTAGACAGCTGGTCCACATAAAAGTGTACGTGCTAATTAACCTATCCCTCGCATTACACCCAAAGAATATTTATTGAGCAGGGACATTGATGAGGAATACTGGCAAAATTTGGGGGGCTTCCTTGCACAGTGCCAAATTCTTCTAACTTGCTATGCAAGGTCCTCAGTCTCGTTGGTTCAGCAAGATCCTTGGCACAAGGAAGGAAAGAAAGGACTGCTGCCTTCATCAGCAGAACTTTGCAAAACTTGGGGTATTTTTTTTTCCATTGCAGTTCAGCCTCCTCCTCCATCTCTTCACCACAAATGCCAGTGCCTGGTGGCAGGAGCAGAGCCACCAAGCCAGATGTCTACTTGCCCTCCAGACAGCCCTGTTCTGCATGAGTTATGACCTCCATGAGAGTGCTCGTGATGGCAGTACCTTATCTCCAGCAATGGTGGCTTGGGGATGCTGGTGTTGGGCATGTGTTGGTCCCTTCTGACAGAAGTGGGACGTAAAGGCTATCTTCATGTACATGTTGGTTCATAGCTTGCAAGGCCATGGGTCTGCCACCTTGCCTGGACTCTGGGTTGGAGATAGGGATGTGACCACTCAGCCCTGCTGAGCGGTAGATATTTTCAGCACTGTCCACAGCAGTATGGTGTGAACCCCATGGGGCATCTAAAACTGAGAAACCAAATTTAAGTTGAAAGAGTTAACCTAGCACAGTGAGCTGCTGTTGGAAACAAACACTTCATAGTAAAAACCAACTCTCTGAGCCCGCAGTGGGTATTTTGTCAATGCACAAAGGGGAATCAGGCTTTCAGGGAATAGCCTTACAAGCAAATTAGAATAACACTGTAGGAAGGGTGACGTATGAGCGAGGTCAATGTTTGCAATCAGATCAGAGAGGACCTTTTCCTTCAGTGTTTGATTATTTGTGCTATTACTTAGATCATGTAAAGTTTACTCAAACATAGTCGTATAGTGTTCTCCAAAAGCTTATCCCAAATATTTTAATTAAATTATTTCTCTCATCCGCTTCCCTTTCCTCTTCCATTTCACTATTACAGATGTCAGTTCAACAAATAAAGTATGTGGGCAGAACAATGAAACTATTCTCTTATAAAAAAGAAGACATTATTTAATTCTCCTGTTATTAACTTTAAAAGAAAAGGCCTTTTGTACCTTTTATACAAGTGTGTGCAATGATACGATTGTGTACCTCATCTCCTTAACTTCAGAGGAAACGATTCATGAAGGAGAGTATCTGGTTGGAAAGACTGTCGGTATGCCCTGAAACCCCTTTTACCTAGTAACTTATTTCAAGTAAGAAAAAGTGATTCCTGAGCATAATGCGACACAGGTAACCTGGACTGAGCTGCTTCCCTCCCCCTTCACTCTACTCCAAAATCCTGGGCTGTGAAAGGACACAAGGAGATCTCCATCTATTTACATACATAATCTGATTTTTTTTATTTTCCACATTGCATTTTTTATTATCAGGGTAGAGGAATGAGAGGGAAATGGAGGAAAAAAAGGCTAGGATTGAATGAAGAAAAAAATGTATTATTTTTGGGAAAAAAATTATATGATTTTGAGGTTTTAGCTGACATGTGCTCTCTATCCAGAGTAATGAATAAGAATGACTATCCAGATAAATTAATAAGAAAAGAAATAACTTTTCTGATGTAAACTTATTTTTGTGTAACAAAAACATTTCTATTGCTACAGTAAGCATTGACTATAAGAACATGTATACCAAGGCACTGAAAACACGGGTCATGTGCTTTATAATCAGTGATTTTTTCATGGCTTGAATTATTTTCTTTCCACTCTTGACTTAGGATGTGGGCTGCTACGAGTATTTCAGCATCGCTCCAGCTTCCTTGAAGATGTATTTCACACAAGGCCAGCTTGGTTTAGCGCCAGACCATTCATGTAGCTTATCAGGATAAAGGCAACAAAATTCTGCTGGATATGGATTTCACCCTTCCAGTTGTGCTCCCCTTCTCCGTATGCCTCTTGTCTCTGACTTCTTTCCCTGCAGCAATTCATACCATGTGCTTGGCCATCCTGGCAGCATGGAAGATCTGACATGTTTGCAAAGTAAGAGAGTTTTAATTTAGCACAGAAATGCCCTCCTGGATCCTGTGCTGGTTCCAGCAGTAGCTGTGCTGTGCAGGTACAGCCCTGCGGAGGGGGCACATAGGCCTGGTGCCTAGGGGGCTGTGAAGGGCCACCAGTGCTGCCCTGGCCCTGTGGCTGGGCTGGCGGCACCCAAGGAGGATGTTTGCACCCTGAAGTCCTCTTGCCCAGGGTGCTTAATTCAGAGAGAGCTGTGAAAACAAGGTGAACAATGTTTTTTGTTCTCGAGGGAGCAAATTTAGGTTGACATCCGCTAACGATGGCTGCTCTGTGTAACAGGGTGGGAGCCGGCAGCGTTGGCTGGCATTTGGACCCCGATAACGGCTGCGCGGCTCCTGGGCATGAATCACACAGCACATTGACAAGGACGGACATTACTCACCAGAATACCATGGACCCGATGCAGCAGAAGTGTCACAGTCTATTTTGAAAATGTTATCTCACGCTTGTCTCCTTGTTCATCAGGCATTCGTCTCAACAATAATTTACTAAAATAGTGCATTACTTGTTTCTAGGAAAGATCTTCTGCTACTTGCTGTCTTTCAGCTGGGTTTTACTTGTGCGTGATCCCCTGTAAGTGGCTACAAAACAGAGATTGAATTATGCCGGTCGGTAGTCAGCCTCTGAACGCAGAGCTGCTCACTCCCATCCGGCGGCAAGAGCTTAGTCTGCCCTGCTGACATCTCTGTGTGCGCCCTCCTGCATCCAGCCTTCACTGAGGTTTAACATTTCTGCCCAGATTTTATTTGGAAGATGACCTAACTCACCACAGTTCATTTCTTCTCTTGTTTCAGATCTGGGTGCCATTCAGGTCACCACCAGTATGGATATTAGCACAATACTTGGGTTTTAATTAAAAACTGGCCTCTGTGATTGATCAAAGTCTTTGCAAATAATATCATAAGATGAGTAAGGGGAAGGAAAAGAACATACTTTATTTGAGACCAGATTTTGACATCCTTCTGGTGAACAATAATGAAGCCTTTGAATAGTCCTGTTACTTTTATTTATTTCTGTGGATCTACTTCCAGGGCAAGACTCAGTGCAGCATAATCTGGGCCTTTATGATTTAATATCTTTTGCTGACAAGGAAGCTTTACTGCTCCAGCCCTGCAAGTATTTTGAATATTTCATAGCTTGCCTCTGCCCTGGTCTCTCCAAATTCTCTTAAAATGCATCTATAATTTGGTTGCTAGATTACAAAGCTGGGTCTATAATTTTTTATAGTTTCCTCCTGAGTTCTTGAAGAGGTCACTGATTATGTATGGTGCATCTTCCAGAGACAAACAGTTTTCTGCCATTTTAGATCAATATTTAAGCACACAACTACATCTGTGTTGCAGTCTCATGACCAGTTAGTGTTTAGCTTAGAGTCATGATCATGTCTGAATTTATTCTGTCCTTTTTTGCACTCAGGAAAACACTATCAGCACACAAAACATCTCTGTCCATTGGGAAATACTGTGTGGTTTCCGTTGTGTTGAGTAATTGTGAGCCTCGTTTTTAAAAGTGACTCTGGTATGCCTGAGAATATTGTAATATTTGGTGTAGTCTGTGAGAGAAACATTTTACACTCACTCCTCCTCTGTGTCTGTGTGCAGCCCACATGGGTGGGAAGGGGGCTCCTGCCTCAGCACCACCCCAAATGCTGGTGACTGTGCTTTCTGCACAGAGAGAGTGTGGTGACAGCACTTCCAAATCCCCCAACTTTTAAGTTCATTTTTTAATTATTATTATAGTGCATATATTTGTCTGCACATCTGAGTTTCCGAGCCACTTGCTCACTTCTCAAATAACACTGGAAGTCCTGAGACAGCTGGAGGAATAAAATGCCAGAGGAAGTGTTCAAGAAACAAGCCCATTTATATTATGCAGTCAGGCTAGAAAGACTCAAGGCATATCAGTGTTTTGTAATATCAGCTACTTTCATATATTTAGTGCCTCACCATTGTCAGGTTCATCCATGTGTACATTTAAACTTGCCTTGTTTACAAGGTGTGTTGATGCAACCCCATTATCAAGGGAGAAAAGCCCACAGCCCCTCAGGGAATTCCTGTAGAGAAAACTCAAGCCATCTCATAGCAGAGGTGCAAATGTGGCCTCTCCTGCCCCGTGTGTCCTACATGTCTTTGTGTTGGCACTGTGTGACAAAATCTTCCCTGAAAGGCTCCAGCATGTGCAATGTTACAGGGGAGTTACCAGTGCCTGAGATCAGACTGCCAGCCAAGGAGGAGAAAGCAGATGCACACCTGAGCGGGCCGGTGGGTTGTGGACAAGACAAACAGCAGATACCCAGAAAGAAGAATATGGATGCAAGGAGATGGATCAAAAGACACAGAGAGCTTAGACCCCCACATACAAACACAGACATATATGGGGACCTGCTAATAATTATATAAACATACTCTGCTGGAAGTTTTACCCATATTTGACACCTTATGAAGAAGAATTTCCTCAGCTTTTCAAATTCAAATTATTTGAAAGTGATATAAAATGCTGAAGTCTTACAATAAAAAGCATTAGCATAAAAAAAGTTGTTGACCAAGCCACACAGGAAATGTAACTCTATATTAGCATCTGAAACAGCTGAAAAGCTGTAGTCTTAAGAGCTGACCTCAAAGGCTGTGTGTGGATGTTTGAAGACAACTGCCAATTCAGTCCATACAAGCAGAGAGTTTGCAAGAGAAGCTCTTGGCTGTACTCTGGGCTGCTCTATGTGTTTCAGAACCTGACTCATCTGCTGTCTTTAAGTAAAAGTATATTCCCCTTTCCCTTGCTTCCTTATAGGAAGTGGACAAAGCCAAGGAACAGCCTGTTGGAAGCCCTTGCTAAGGGGGCTGTGGGCCTTCTGTTTCTATTAATCTGTTGAAATACTACGAATTCAGGTTGAAATATAATCGATTAAATCAACGGTATTAGTCTTTACTCCTCAGATTTAATTTTCAGTCTTTTCTTTGAACTTTCTTCCCTGTTAACTTCCACAGCAGGGTGGAGGTGGGAGGGAGTTATCTGTATAAAAAGCTTGAGGGAAGTATTATTTTCCACCCATGTTTATAAACAAGAAGTTTGCCGTTTTAAATCCACCTCGCCTCAAACAATGCCATTCTGACCATATTCTTCCTTGGCAGAGGGGTCAGCCTCTCAAGTGTTGATTTTGTTCAAAATAAGCGTATGAAAGAAACACACACCTATGTTTTTCCCAGCTGAAGAGAAATGGTCTTTTTTAGTGTTTCTCGACATCTTTTCACCTCTGTTCTCTCAGGTACACCCTGCTTCTTTTCCTCTCCTGCTCTGGTTTCACATTCATGCCCATAGCAGACGCACTCAGCAGGCTGCAGAGTATTCAGAAAACGTGGGCAGACTTGATGCTTTCTTAACCCAAAGAGACATATTCACCTTTGACTGAATCCCATTAGCTTAATGTGTTATGCACATTAACTTTTGCTATGCCGTCCTGGGTACTTGACACAGCCCGTGACACCGGATCCTGTTTCTAGAGCTGTAAATGTAAATTGATGTTCTTGGTGGTCACATTCCAGTGATATTTTTATAGAAGGACTCTACAGTCTGATTTGTAAATCTGGTATTGTAAGTCTTCAAATTTTAAAACACAGTAGCTTGCAGGCTCTGAAAGGAGTTTTGCTGGGAATTAAGAAAACAAGACAAAATTAGAATGGGCTTATGAAGGAATTAATGTAGTTCATTTTATTCTGCAAGGCAATATATTTGTACAGCTTCCCTATATATTTTTCTGCTATTGTATGCAAATCAAAAGCTATGTAGTAATTACATTTGCCATGACTTGGCAGCAGCCATTTTGATCATCACAGGAAGATGACAGAACTGTCAGCTCACAGCCCACTTTTGCTTGCAGGTAGAAACCAATATTTCATAAATTTTACCAGTGTAAAAATTGAGCCAGGCTTATGTGAATTGATAAACCATGCCATCATGTGGTTTTGCTGACTGGGCAAAGCTGAGGTGCAAAGAAGCAGCTGCCGTGTGCCCTCAGGTGGAAATCCATCCTCGTTTCTTTACCCCTTTTCCTGATCCTGGGAGCCCTCACCTGCTGTGTCCCAACGCCAGTGACCACTGCCATTTTTTTAGTCTCCTGATGGATTCCCCTATCCCTGGCGCTCTTCTATTTTTTTCAAAGTGAAATATGATTTTTCAAAAATTTTAAGCTGCCAGCATTGCTGGAGGTATATTACCAAGCAGGTCGTTAATCAAGGAAGAGAAGGCACAGCAAGATGCAGTGGATGAAAGCTGGAGGTAGATCCATTGAGAGCAGAAATAAGGCTCACTGTAACTCGTACAGCCCAGGGACCAGGGCCAGGCATGGAGGAGCGGGGCACCCGGGGGTGCCTCAGGCTATTCTGCCCATAGGTCAGGGAGCACAGGAGCTCCCTCTCTCCTACTGCCTGTCTTCATGTTGATGCTATACATACTGCTGGTTATCTCCCAGACTAGTCAGCCGACGAGCTCCCCGGGGTAAAGCTGAAGTGTGTTCACTGCCCTGTATTGAGGACCAGTTGTGAGTTGCTGAGTGCCATCCTGATTCTGTGGCAGGAACTTGTGGGATTTCCCAGGTTTTGGCACTTTTCTCAGTGGAAGCAACAGAGCCTGAAGTGAAGTGCTCATGTTCCCAAAAACTGTGCTCTTGTGCTAGGCACTAGGAGGCTCAGGACTTCAGTTCCATGCAGGGAATTAATCCCAAAAGCACAGCACAGATTGCAGCCCCTATCATAAATTCCTCAAAATTAAAAAAAAAGTTCCTAATTTGGGGACTTAGTACTATTATTCTTTGTCTCAGCTCAAAAGTAATTTCTATGGGGAAGTGTTGGAGTCAAATCCTTTCTATTTTTCACTAAATAAGCAATATCAAAGAAAAGAAAGCATGTACCAGGTTGCATAAGCAGGCTGTGTAGCAGACAGATATGCTCGTATGACAATGCTCTATCTCTCTTACAGACACACACACACGCTCATCGACAGAGTCATTCCTAACCTATTACAGAATGTGTTTGTATGTCAGCTCTTTTATTTTTAGCATTTATGTTGTGATACTGATTTTATGTCCTGCTGTGCAGAGGAGACATTATAAAAGCAGCAGCCTTTTGGGAGTGCAGAAGTATTTCCCTGTCTTCCTTCTTGTATTATACTGTTTTGAAAATAATAGCAAACAGATATTTCTTACCTCTCAAACCTACCATTTGGGTTTTACTACAAATAGGTAACTTACAGGGAACAAAGCTAGGACTCTGTATACTCCTCCAGACTGGAATTATTTCTTTATAATTGAAAAATCACTCCCTTGCTGTTTCTCTCCTTCAGGCTAATTACTTAATGTAAATGAGTCCTTCTTGCACAGACACTGCCTCTCTTTCTCAGGCTTTTCATCTTTGCCAGGGCTGATTAAAAAGCCTGTCTATGACTGAGAGCTCGACTCATGTTTGGGAATAAAACTGAAATCTAATGTTGCAATTGCAGCAGCATAAAGGGCTTCTTTGTGCTCCTTTGCACATGTTTGAATGCCGAAACCTGGCTGCCCTGGAGGCTCACCCCCTCGTGGGTCAGGAGGCCAGGACATGCCCCTCTCCTGCGGGGGACACACTGCTGCTGCCAGTCACCCATCCTACCCCACAGCATGGAGAGGAAAACCAGGTCCAGCCTGGAGCATCCGCCTGAGCCGGCCAACACTTCTCCTATCAAATTTTCCCACTTGATCAACAAGCTGGAGGAGCTGTTACCTGCTTAATTGCAAGGTTTGGTTTATTTGTGTTCCTTGTCTTGACAGCAGATTGGTGCTACAAGGGAAGCCCAAGAGCTGCCTTCAGGCAACATTCAGTAGACACAGCTTACAGTTTAAGGACATTAGAAACACAGGCTGTGTAGCGGTGATGGTTAAAAAGCAGAGCATCCCCACAGCCTCACATGTGTTGGATAACAGTGAGTATGAACACAGTTTCACAAAACCCATCCCTACCCCTCACCATGTTCCCTCCTGCATGTTATCCCCACTACCGTACCATCTCCGTGTTGCCCGTCTTGTAGGAAAGGAGCTTTCTGATTCCCACCCTCCTTCCCTGGGTCCATTAAGCTTCCTGCAGATTGCACCAGTATTACCAGGAGCTTGTGACAGCTGTCTCCCTGGCCTGCCTCTCTCTCTGTTTTGAACCTCTCCTTGTGGGACTGTGCCCATGGGGACTCAGATCGCCATGACCATGGTCGAGGAAGAGATGTAAGGGAGGGTGAAGGAATGAGGATTCCTCTGAACTAAGATCCCCCAGATCTGGAGACTAACCTTCCATGCCATTGTACTTCATGCTCATCACACGGTAGTCAGATGCTGAATGAGTGTATCAATAAAAAGCTTTGTCCTGCTCTCACAGGGAGAGTCCTGATGATGCCAGTAGAAGAAGGCTGGACCTTAGTGATGTTGTGAGACCCAGAGTGAGAGAAATGCAGAGGCAGAGAGGGGTAAAGGGACTTTGCCCTCAACACAACTGGAGTCAAGCCTAGGTTCATATTTTGGGATGTTTTGTTTAATGCGGGATTGTAGAGTTAATAGGTGACTTGTCTCATTCACCCTGGTGTCCTCATCATGTACCAAGTTTCCTATGGACACTGTGAACAGTTGTCTGTATAGACACACGTAACAGCATACATCAATCTCATGTGGGGAAGTAGCCCTGTAAAAAAGAGGGCCAAAAGAACACTTTCCATTTCTCGATGCTCAGACAACAGTTACTATGTAGTGACTTCCACTACTAGATTTCACAGGTAAAAAAAAAAATAAGGAATATAAGAGAATATAAGAGCTTTTTTTTTTTTTTTTTTTTTTTTTTTTTTCCCCCCCCAGATTTCATTGTCACAAAATGTTCTCAGTGGAAAATAGAGAGATTTTAACTGTCCTGTGCTGGAGGAGGGTCTCAGAGGGAGGCTATAATCAGAGTTCTCTTCTGTGAACAAAATGGATGCATTTGGGGAACCTGAACTGTCCTTATGTCAGGACACCTTTACCACAGAGATGAAACTTCTGAAATTATTAAATTTATTATGGGGCATACTTGTGTAATTCAGTAAGCATTCGAACAAAAATTAATTAGGCAGGGATCATTTGTAACCCAATTAATCTTCAGAAGCCTCTTACTTTTTACGTAGCCTGTACTCAAGATAAACTCTAATTCAAGTAAATGAAGGTGAAACTACCATAATTGCTTCAAATTGAGCCACAGATATTAACTAATTAGTTGGTATGATGGTTCAAATTCCAAGCCTTTCAAGGAAGGGGCTTTAGCAAAGTTTAGCCATGTGTTAAGCGCACAAAGAATAAAGCTCACTCCTCGTAATTTTGCTAGGAACATTTTCTCACATAGATGGGGTTTAAGCAGACAAATGAACAGGAACCACCTCAGTACCACTGTAGGATCATCAGCTGAGAAATGCAATCTTCAAAGCTAAAATGCTAATTGATGCCTAAAATTGCACAGTTGTCAATGGAGTGCCTGTATGGTTGTGTGCCAGCAGTGGCATGTCCCTAGCCAGCTGGACCCAAGCCAGCTCTGACCCATGACCTGCCCAGCCCTCCTAGTATGATCCTGTGTTGGAGCCACTGAGGTTTCTCATGTCCTTGTGTAACAACAGGGGATAGGGTGAAGAGCTGGCCACTGTTGGACCATGGTCTTACTGTGTAATCTAGCCTGCACTGTCTTGAGCTGGCTTTACCAATGTTCATCCTAAGTCCTTCTCCACCTATGTATTCATTAAAGATCCTGCTTGCTGATTAGGCTTATGATGTTGCCTGGTCAAATGGACATCTTCAAATTATGGGATATATTGGTCTTTTTGTATAACTTACTGTGCCCATTTAAATTGTTGATATTTTCTTTATTGTTGGACTTCTCAGCTGTGTACTACTTCATCAGTGAGTATGTGTGACATGCAGTTGAATCCTGACTGGCAAGGTGTAGGCTGCATAATGCAAACATCGGTGGTGATATATTTGCGATCTGCTTTTTATAAATATTCTTTGAGTGTTTTGTAAAACATGAACATTTAATGAACTTGCCTGTCAGAAAGTAAATTCACCAAATGTTTGGGGAAGAGAAGATGAAGAAGACATAACAGTAAAAATTCTTTTAGCTGCTAGCCTGAGTGAAACATTTTGTGTTTTAAAATATTGTGTGGTTTAATTATCTGCCTGGCTTTTAATCTCTTTTCAGGAGATGACTAGAATTGTAGGCACACCAGCAGATGGGGATTAACTAATTCTGTACGCAGAAGACAGCATTATCTTCTTGCAACTGAGGCTGTCATGCTGTGAACAGTCAGGGTCCAATTTCTCAAGCTGGTAGACAAGTCATTATGCACAAATGCTATTGAGTGAGTTTCCAAAGCACCTTGGTAGGCTCACTGTCTAAATCCTCGTGGATTCAGTAGGAGAAAAATCATATGTTCACAAAAGGACTTGTGTATCTGTGACTGTCTTCACAAGGGGACTGTCTTCTTCAAGGTCTATACACACTGGTTTTCACTTTACATAATCAAGTTATTGTCTTGCTTAGTTTCTGCCATGCCTCATCATCTTCCCAGCCCCATCTGCCTAGCGCTCTTGCTTCACAAGAAGGGATGGGAGGGAGTGTTTTCCCAGGGTCTCTCTATGAGTATTCCAGCTCCAAGGCCAAAAGCTAGGGATTACCACATCTTTTGACATTACTTTCTGAGGCATCATTTTTTATTAGCTGCTAGGTCATACATTTAATTTCATTAGCTATTCTTTTATTAATAGACAAAATATGTTGCAGAAACTCTATGTTAGAAATATTGCTGAAAAATTGCTAATTTTATTACGTTATCCTAACATCCTAACATGTCTTTCTAACATCCTTTAGATCACCCCAGGTTCAACAAGACAGCTAATGTGCCCTCTATTTACAGAGAAAATGGAGATGCAGTCCTCCATGTCCCATAGGACAACAGGTTCATCCTCAGAAGGGGGTTGTCACTGTGGCTCAGTGGCTCGTGGGGTACTACATCTCAGAAAGCAGCAGGAGCCATCCCTTGCCTTTTAGCATCTTCTTGGGTAGCTATACAGTCTGCTTACGATCCCATTTTGAGGTGCTGAACTTTTCTCCTAGGTTATGTGTGAGCATTTTCCCTTAACCTTAGTCTATGGACTCCCCCTGTAGAGCTGGACATTTCTTTGCTAGGCACAGGAATACAACATTAAGGTCTTTGAGAGTTTGGCAGGAGTCTTACTAATGACAAAACTTAATGGAAAATCCCACAAGGCTTTGCCATAGTTTTAAATCTTTAATAAACCTAGCTATAGCTATTCCTCAGGTACAAGGACAGCTTTGTGTATCTTCTCCGACCTCAGTGACACAAGTGCTTAATACAATGAAGCTTCCTAAGTCTCAAGAAGATTTAAAGTATTTCCTGATTATTTTTTATCTATGGAGGATGGCACTTGACAAACAGGTTAGCTGGTGTATATATACATATATAGGGTATGCTTTGGCAGTCCTTCCAGTTCTTCTCATCCATCATCTTTCCTTGATACTTGGAAATAAGATTTTTTTTTTTTTAATATCTGACTCAATTATGGCCAGAAAAAAAAATACATGCACTCTTTACTGTGATTTTTTAGAGCACTGCTCTTGTCTTTCCATTGTAATAACTGTTTCTGTTTGGTTGATTGTTTCTATAAAAACAGATCTGAGGCACAATTGATCAAATGAAAGCTGTTGGAAATGAGCCAGTTTGATTGATTAGTTAGCCATTTCCTAGCAGTATTACTAATCTAACAAACACTAGTCAGTCAGTGGTAGAACAGATTGTGGTGTAACTTAATACATGTAATTATATTCTGCATAAATTGGGTTCCTTCAAACAGGCTTCTGTTCAAAAATGAAGGCATGTCATAATTGATCAGGTTTTAATCCTTCTTCACTGTGGTCTCATGAATAGAATGTTAGTATACATTTATTACAACATTTGAGAATGCTTCACAAAATCAATTTTAATATTAATTATTTAGGTGGCTCACTAGAAAGAAATCTTGAGGGGGTGATAAATAATATTAATGCAGTCATCAGTTTTGATTGATTCCTTCTTGGCTGACAAAAATGAGCTTTAATTTCTAGTAGCCCCAGGCAAAGTCAGAACACTGCAAGTGTTACCAAAACAGTTAATTTGAGTTGAGCACTCAGTTATGGATATTTAGCAGAGGTACTGATGTGGTGTCATTTTGTGCTGGTGTAGCTAGAGAGATTGAAAAGGAAGGTTTTTATGGATGTTACTGTACCTCCTGAAGACATGGCAGCTCTACTGGGTTCAAATGATCTTTCATTTACACACCCTCTTCCATTTCCTTCACAAAACCTGAGTTGTGTAAATGCTTTCACAACAGTATGCGCCTTTGCTGCTTCCTAGTTCTCTGTTACTACCCAGTGCAACCCTTGCCCAGAGGCAAGACCTTGCGGTTCTGTATCCTTCCTGGCAGCTCAAATAACGAAGAAGCTACAGAATTGCCTCTGTTCAGCCTTTCCATCCTAAAGGCTCCCTTCAGACAATCTGCAGAGAATTAAATAGGCGAGCAAGTTATCTTTATGAAACCTGGATGATGGGAAAGGAGGAGCAGGCTACCCTTTTCTCTGGGGCAAGGTTAGCATTTACAGTGGAGGATGCCATTTACTCATTAAGATAGTGCAGAACAGATCAACCTTTGATAAAGACTGATGTGTAGGAGAGAGATCTCAGCAGGGCAGACCTAGCTGAAAATAGGTTTGGGTCCTCCCCAGCTAGCTTCAGGTGCAAAAAGCCAGTCTGTTGTTTTTCTGCAGGTACTGTGTGTTCAACAGGGACCCTTCCCAGCTGGACCCCAGCCTATGGAAGGGATTTGCCTTTCTAAGCTTTGGATATGGCTCCACAATGTCAAATTCAGACTTTTGTCTGCTTTCTCATCTTTGATTTCATAGCCCTGCAGACAGGATTCCCCAAAGAACCCTACCTATCAAGAAAGGAAACAACCCCCCATTCGGATGTTGTCTTTATTGCAAAGTTCATGGTGCCTCTCTCAGTCTTGATGACAATTTAGAGGAGAAGAAGGTGAGGGAGCAAAAAAGCTACAGCTGTTCCTCCTCACCCTTGTTAGCAACCCCAGTGCTAATTGGCACCCAGTCTTTTCTGATGAGTGACAGTCACCCCAAGAACAGAAGCAGATGCAGATTCCGGGCAACAAGCTCTGCTGCACACGAGAACATGGTAATAATTTATGTGCATATAAATGAAATTATACACTTAAAAATCAAAACAAGTGGATTTTTTTTTTTCTCTTCAAAAATATATCGTAGATCAAAGCTAAATTAATTTGGGAAATCCTGTGGCTTGCATATGTAGACACATTTACATGGTCGTATTATTCCCTTCTTGCCATACAATCTATGAGTGAGGTTTTCTGCAGTACACTGCCCTTTCTTGATTATGCAGCTTTTTCAGAAAAGTCTGTTTTGTTTTAGTTTTTTTTCATGTAAATAAAACCGGAGGAAGACGGCTTTTGATTTATACGCAAATCAATACTCCCTTCTGATTGAACTCTGCAGTGCGGTGCTGTAATTATATTAATGAATTTTGTGTAGGTGTAAGACAGGAAGCAATTATCAGCCACAGCCATGAATGAATATAAAAGAAATCTCCCTTTTTTTTGAAACCATAACATTAACGGCATTCTCTAACGTCAGCCCCTTTCACATGAATTCTGCTAACTGCACTGTTGTTTAGCTGAGGAAAAAGTAATAGCAGATAGCTGTGACTAAATAACATCTGCATGAATTTAGGGTGCTGCAATGTTTGGAGCTTTGCCTTACTGAAAAAAACAATTTTTAAATTTATATCAAAACAGGTGATCATTTTAGTTCAAGTATTTTCTGAAAGTTAATCATGGCTGTAATTCATTTCTTCATGACTCTCTGCAGTGTCAGGTTTCACATGAGCATTTAAGGAAAGTGTCATCAAGGCAGTTCCACTGGAAAAAGGCACGGTATAATAAATGCATAAATAGACTGCTTAAGAATGGTCTGAATACTTTTAATTATCAGAACTTGTTCACCTGTGGGCTCTGGAAGGGTATCATTGCAACACAGGTATTGTCACTGCAAAAAAAAGCTGTCACCTAAACATTAACATGTGATGTCTAACATGGAAATGCATCAGAGTCACCAGGAGGCAATTGTATATGCCATCTGAAGTCTTAACTTTGTCCCAGCACTGTATCCATGAAGTGTTCTCCCTACCTCTGCTCAGTCACAGCTCTTCACCTAGCAAAATTAGCAAAGACCGGCTTGAGGGCTAGGAAAGATGGTGGTGAATGCTGAAAGGACAGAGAGCCCCCAGGGGAGCTTTGGGAGAGAACAGTTGCCTTTCAGCTCCTGCCTGGAAAACAGAATGAGAGAAAACTGGGTTAGGCAGGTTGATGGCACCAGCTCTCAAGCTGCAGAAGGTTTGTGCATGCTTCAGGGATGTTTCTGTAGTGGTAAAGGCAGAGTCCCAATATTGCAGGGAGAAAGGCTCATGTATTACTACTATTGACCGGAGTCCTGGTGTGAATCAGGCCAGCCAGTCACACCCCAACCTGCACCAGGCCAGGGGATAAAATACCTTAGGCATCACTGAGAGATCCCTCTGGGGGCTCTCAGGGTTCACTGAACTGATTTGCCCCTTCTCTTGTTTCGTAAGGTGCTTTTACAGTGAAATTTTATCACAGATTTTGTATCACATCACACTTCCTATATCATAGACTGAAGAGCTTCTATTTATGGCTGTCTGCTGCTTCCACCTCTTAGAGGGCCACTTCCAACTAGCTTTAAAGCTGATGTGCCTGAAGTGGGATTTTTTTCTTAATGATCGTGATTAACCTTTAAATTGCCAACTTCACCTTTGCTTATTCCTTTCTGCCAATGCATTTCTGTGTGTGTATAGAAACGCCTATCATCTGTAGAAAATGGGCACCTGCTAATCCACGTATTTGCACTTATTGCATAGCTCATTTAGAGTGTAAGGCTAGGTACATGCTTGCCATAAGGATGCATTAACTTTTTTTCCCACTTGAGCTGAGATTTTTGTCAAAATCTTTATTATAGTCTTTGTTATAACGATAACGTTCACAGATTTCAGTAAAAGAGCACTGTTGAAAAGCTGATAATTTATTTAGGGCTTAAATAAAGGCTCAGAAGGTTAACTTCTCCCCCTTTTATGAAGTAATAGCTGGGAAAGGAGGGCTGATCTCTGTAGCAGGCACTTTAAAGTCTTCTGTAGAGATCCTATATACGTCTCTGCACCTAAGGGATAGATCTGACTTACCCTAAAGTCCATGGGTGGCAGCCTGAGCCTCAGCAGTCACCGCTACTGCAGCCGCTCAGCGCTGGAGTGCCCTGTTGTACAAGCACGTTCAGCTCAGATGTGTGTATGTGCATGTGCTGACATCGCTGTTCGATTTTACAAAGCACATGATATGGAGCATATGCTCAGGATGTAGCTTGATGCTGGTGGAGGGGACTACAGCTGATGCGTGAGCTAACATAAAGCTCCTTAAAACAAAGTTAGTAAGCTTAATTGTTTTGAGGACAGAGAAATCAAAATGGTAACTTTGTATTGACTTGGTGCTTGGCATCCCACAACCAGATCGGGAAAGCTGTCAGTGCACCATGAAGCCAAGACCAGAATGACTGGTCTGCAGCTTTCTTAAGCCCCAGAAGAGCTGAGCTGACCTTGGGGATGTTGGGCCATGGCCAGTGACGAGGAAGGACCCCTTGGTGTTCCAGCAGATTCACAGTGGCTGGTCTGATTGGCACTGCCACTATAAATAAAATGCCGCTGAATCCCAACAAGTCGGGCTGTCACCATAATAAAACACCTTGGGTCTGTGCTGCTCTCCTTTGGTTAGAGTGCAGCAGACACCATGGCCGGGAAACGCCGTGAGCAGATGCTGAGGAACACTTCACATTCCAAAACAACCAGTGTCTTTTTTTTTAATACAGAGCAGTCAGCAATATTAAAAAAAATAAATATACAAGAAAATAGGATGCTGTTCTGTGAGAGCTAATCCCCCTTGGCCCCTCCTTTGGCTAGCTGGGCTGTTTGCCTTCTTATATTTTGGATTTACGCTGCTGGTGGGAATGTACATTCCTTGTGATTTCAAACAGCTGGATTCTGTATTTGAGAGCTTGGGTTCTCAAAGTTCAGTCCAGATTTATGCAAAATTTACATAAACACAAATAAATAAATAAATACAAAGGCTTTGAAGCACACCCCGTCGCTTCCCAGCTCTTCTCATTGGAGGGGGTTGCATTGCTTTCGGGTTTCTGGGTATCCCCAGATTAACTACTGAAAAGCCAGAAAGACTTGAGTGCTGCAGTGTTTGATTTCTGGGAAGGATCCCAACAGCTGGACACTTCTCTGCAGGATACTGTGCCTTGCTTTGGAAAGAGCCCCTGGCATTAATATCCAAAGGGGGCTGGACAGGAGTGCGTGGGTGTGAGGCGCACATGCACAGACGCAGGGGGATATATCAGCTCGTGAGGGCACAGCCTAATAACGGAGGGTTTGCTGGTAGGGTTTTTCTGTCTATCTTTTGGGAGGGGGGAGGGGGAGAAGAACATATTTCTCCCCCTCACCCTCAGTTCTTGCCTTTCGTCATTCATTGCAATCTTGAGCTTCCTGTATTTGGGTAAATAATGTTATCATCTGTTTCCAGAAATGGTTTGGGACAAATTCTTCTTGGAAGTCCTTCCCACGCAGTTATATTTCGGTGTCCTTTATTTCCTAGGCAGACAGTGAGACCTCATGGTTAGGCTATATCAGTTTCCCCTCCCCACCCATCAGCTGTCTACTGCATTGAGATAGGACCACCTAATGTGATGTGTTGTAGCTGTGGAATAATTGTCAGCAGTGTTTTCTACGCCACAGTTAGGAAGACACAAGTTTTTATGGACAAAGCAGGCTTTACAAATTGAAAACAAGACCTAAAAGAAAGATTTCTGAACTAACAGCAGCAAAAGCAGAGCTTTATTAGCATAAAATCCCTCAGTGTCTGTTTGTAAGCTGTCTCTCTGAGATATACGGACAGTGAGTCACATGCCAAGAGCCTTACAATTTTGCATGCCACCGCATGAAAAACCGTAACTCACTCAAGCTGTTTTGCTGCAAGGAGAGGCTGCTGTCTCCAGCGGGCAAGCCTTCTCCCATCCATCTAAACGCAAACGTCTTGCAAAGGGCTGGCTTGCCCTCTGGAAGGCCTGTCTGACCAGAGGAAGAGCCAAAACCCCAGCCTGAAGGGTGTGAGTGTAGTAAGGAGGATGGCTGTGAGTCAAACAGTTGATTCACCTGGCCCCAGCCTGCGGTGGCCGCCCTGGGGAGCGAGGCCAACAGCTTCCCTCGGGCAGACCCTGGCACGAGGGCCGAGGGCCGGAGACACCTCGCCCACGCTTGCAATAAGAAAGATTAGCATCAGCTGTGTTCAGGGTGAGCGTGAAACCAGCTCATGGCAAAAGCCAAAGAAGAGATTCTCCTCACAGTGGTTAGAACGGGCCACGAGCCCGTGGGCCATTCACACCTCTCCCGCCTCCAGCTGCTGGGCTCTGGCCCACCCTCTCAGGCATCATTTTCACCTCTTCATACCAGCTCCTCTCCACACAGCTGGTCGTAACAGTGCCTAGGAAGCTGTTTGTGCTGTTCCAATAGTAGTAATTTTTCCTTGAGGAGTTGTTGAATGAGTCACTGGAGGGAAAGGGAGTGTGCTGCAATGTGCCTGAGCC
This sequence comes from Pterocles gutturalis, assembly GCF_000699245.1. Classification (NCBI taxonomy): domain Eukaryota; kingdom Metazoa; phylum Chordata; class Aves; order Pterocliformes; family Pteroclidae; genus Pterocles; species Pterocles gutturalis. Next base: position 16,520 of record NW_010141280.1, on the reverse strand, counting down.
AGGCGCACCAGGTTCCTTCAAACCAGGGGCTGCGAGCAGGTATCTTGTGAGGCAAAATGCAAGTCTTACCGCTCCAAGGTTCTTCCATTTGTTCAAAGCAGAAAAACTCTGTAATACAAGTTTGAGGTGCTTAAATATTTTAGCTTAACAAGTTTAGCTAGGCTGCAGGGGAGGTCCAAGAACAAGTAAAAAAAAAAAATTTTTCTTCAATTTCTTCTGCTGGGTGTTGCCTTCTTATCATAGCCACGAGAAGGAGACTTGCTAAAGGACTTGGCTTCGCAATGATGAGTAACAGATGCGGGTCGTGGATGAGCAAAGCTCCCTGGTTGAGAGTGCAGGGCAGGGCCACGAGATTGCACGCTTCACACTCACCCTCCTTCGGGAGCCACGAAGAGCTGTGCATGGAGAGCTGGCCTGGGATGTTTGGCTGCAAGCGTCCATGGATGCTCCTGTTAACAATGAACTCTATAATACGTCCTCAGTGACCATAATTATCATAATTATCAAGATTACAGGTGTTCTTAGGGTCTGTGTCTGCACAAATTGTGGGTACGTTGGGGATAGCTAAAATACTTAAGCTGCATGAGCACAGCACACCTTGGGAGGTCAGAGCATGGGGCGGCACAGCAGGGAAAGGGAGGAGAGCCTTCAAGAAAGGAATGATATTTTACTGGGGAAAAAACTTTTGTTAGTTTTTGATAAAAAATAAACTAAAAGGACAGTGGAGAAATTGGTAAGCTGATGCTGTGTGTGTGGCTGAGGAAGGGCCCTCGAGCTTGATTTAGCACAGAAAGGAACAGCTTCTCTGCTGTACAGGGGCATGTTTCTTAGCCAGTAACACAGAGGAGAAAAAGGAAAGCTTGGAGAAGAGACATCTCTGCCACCTCATATCTCTGCTTTTGATGAGGCTGATACCTTATCTGGCCATGTCTCATCCTGCTAGTCTCATCTGGATGGCAGGCTCAGGTTCTGCAGCTACACCCTCCCAAGGTGGTATAGCCACAAGATGTGCAAGATGTGTGAAACTATGAACAAAGGTAACTTGTTCTTGTTTTCTCTCTTTCCTGCCTGTTTCCAATTTTGATTGGATGGCAGCGCTTAGAGAAAACAACTCAGCCTCCATGAGGGATGGTAAGCTTCAGAATAGGGCATAAAACCAGATGATATTTTAAGACAGATGATTAAAAGAGACATCTGCAGGGCTCAAAGACTACAGCTGCCTAACGCATCTTTGAGAGTTGAATCAGCAGATTCAGGTACAGACGCTATCCTAGTGCATTTCAACTCTCCATGTTATTTTGATGCACACGTGGTGATGTATGTTGAGATGGTGTACTGGGGCTCACATAAATTACATCATTGTTGCTCACAGGATACCTGCAGATCCTTTCAGATATAGAGTTTCGGATCAGAAGTCTGGTGTTGTGTGCCAGGGGTCTGTCATGTTTTATTTGCACATGTCAGAGGAGCTAAAGGCATGCAGTGCATACTGGTGTGCTTTCTATCTGCCTCCTCTGACCCCTGCAAGGGAGACACCTAGCCTGCCAGGGTGGAAGAGTTTGAATCCTGCTAGACTATATTTTTCAAGACAGGAGGAATGAAAGATTTGAAAACAGATGGGAAATGTTAAGGAGCAGAAGCATATGAGGGGGTGTTGCTAGCCAGGAGGGCTCCTTTCACGTCGAGAGATTTTTGCACCATGAAAGAAGAGCAGACTCCTCAGCAGTGCTCAGGACTAACTTCAACATCCACAAATGCATTTGCAGGGTGCCAGATCCCATGGATCGTCTTGTGTCTCTTTACAGAAGAGAAGATAATTATTTCTGATTCCTTCAGAGAGCAGCAAGTGGCTTTGTACTGGGGGTTTCCTGGGACCACTTGTGTTGGGGATGTGGTGGTACACTGCACAGAAGCACCGTGCCTCTGGCCCTTTTAAATTGGCTCTTTGTTCTGCCCTGTCTGGTTGTGGTGGCAGGTGAAAAGGGGACTTAATATCCTCTAATGTGAATTCCTAACTCTCTGCTTTGCATCCTTATCAAAGTCAGCAAGAAGACTGCCTCCTCAGTCTGTGATCTAGGAGGAAGTCTATCCATTGAGAGCCCCACATTGTGAAAAGGTAAATTAACTTCCTATAAAGAACCATCTTGATAAGCTGGCTCAAAGAAGCCATGTGTATGCTTTGTAAATCATGCTGATTAGCTTTCCTCTTAAAGTAGAACTAAGTCCCTGGGGCTGCTCCTGTCTAAAATAGGTGGTTATTCAATACACTGGAAAGTGATTGTCCCATAATTAAAGTACCTTCAGGGTGTATGGTTACTGACCTCTGCCTGGACACTTGAGGGTGGAGCTGCCTGCCTGTGGGCTGGCTGAATAATTGGAGCTGCCTTTCCATACTGGAGCATGCAAACCCATCTATTGTCTAAGGCAACATGAATTTGTGCTGTCCCACTGCATTATGTCTGCACTGGGAAAACCTTCCTAACTGAGAGACTCCAAGCAGGGCTGTTTCTGCATCATCTCCTACCCCTTTTGCTTCAGCTAGCTCCAGATGTTGGCTAAATAGCAATGTATTTCTTTAATAAAGAAAGAAAGGTGGTGCAAGATGGAGTTGGTCGGAGTGTAGCTGCTCCAGGATTGTTCACTGGGCAGCTAGAGGTGGCTGTGAATCCTATGGACACAGCTGAACCAATTTTTAACCACCCACCATGGGTGCCTCTTGCAGTGTGGCCACAGCAGCAGGGATTGGGAAGCCTTCCTGGGAGAAGGGAGAAAAAGCTGTGCAACTGTGGCCACTGGGAAGTCCCTGGGCTAGGTCATCTGAAGCTAAGCCAGTGTGCCAGTTGTCAAAAGGTGCCTTTTGTTTCCTTGATGGCACCACAGTTCCTTGCTGACATTTTGGGTTGTATTCTGTCCTCTCTTTTATCTTCAGGCCTGCTAAAGATTTGTGTGAATTGGGAGTTTCCTCCTGAAAAAGTCTGGACTTCGCAACCAGGCCGTCTGGTGTCAACAGCTGTATTTGCTCTGGTTTGGAGACCTCTGCCCTACCAGGTGACTGCTCTTCTGGTTTGCTGACTCCATCGGATGTGAACACTTTGGGTAGGGGCATTGCCCCCCCCGAAGGCAGGGGAAGGACCGGAGGGCACAAGAGCATGCTGGGGGAGGTAGCCCAGGGGCCTGGGCTCAGCAAAAGCACTTGCCTGGGCACAAGGCATCCTCTCCCTGAGAGATGTGTCCCTACAGAGAGTTTCCAGGCACGGCCTGGCTTTCTGTGCCATGTGCTGGAGGCAACCTCGTTCCATCTATCTGTCACCTTTTGAAGGTTAGCATTTGATCTTCTGTCTTGGGCATTCATTTTTCACTGCCTTATTTTTGAACTCTTTCTGTTTTCTGTTTAGAAACAGGTTTTCTGTTAGAGCTTCAGCTATGAGGGCTTTGAGGCACTGTTGAACTTAGCTGTAACAGATCTCTTCTCTTCTCTTCTCTTCTCTTCTCTTCTCTTCTCCTCTCCTCTCCTCTCCTCTCCTCTCCTCTCCTCTCCCCACCTCTTTTACTTTGGATCTCTTGCCTTTAACCCAGTGAATATTAACTAGGAATGGCAGTATAATTGTGTCTATTTCTGTAAACAATTTTGAACAAAAGGGAATGGTATCCAGTGTTGCAGTTTTACAGGAGCATGGATTTCTAAATATTTACTAAATTAGCAAACTAGCCAAAAAAGTCCCCGAGGGAGACAGAATGGCAGTGATATCAGCTAACGCTAAGCATTTTGCTGGAGCAAATGCACTCACATGTCCTTGGGGATAATTAATATCTGCAACAGGATCTGACAAATGTAATGCTGACATCACAGGTACCCCAGTTTATATTACTTACTGCCAAAAACACCAACTCAGGAACAGAACTGGGATCATGCTTCTGCAGAAATGCCTGGTAAGGCCTTGTTGCAGTGTTGCTGTAGAGCACTCCACAAATGCTAACTGGAGTTAGTTCATGCCTCCAAAAAGCATTGCTCGATTCACCCTGCTTTGCAGAGGGTAGGCTGGCAGGTGGTTGGCGTTGTTGAGCCAGGAAGGCAAAGAAAGCCACAGGGTAGTGCAGGAGGTCTCCCAGCCCTGGCTGATAGTGCCCTGCAGTAACCATCAGATCAGTGTTTCTCTGAAGTCCTTACGTTTTCCTAACTTAATGCCTTATATGCATGAGATTCTGCATAAAATTGAAAAGGGGCTGACCTTACAACAACTGAAATCAAGGTAGCAAAGAAAAGCCCAGGAGAAGTGAAAAATAACAACAAATCAAGCCTGGAACAAAAGTCAGTTTTATAGCAGTCCAAAGGAAGACACAGCTATATGATTCGATCAAGGTAGTGCAATTAGTCAGCAGCATGGATGGAAACTCCAGTGAAAACCTAATGCCACCCACACATGGCCTACCCACTCCCTCCCTTCCCCATGATTCTGCAAAGGGAAAGTCCAGCCTGCCTTCATCCCAGGGTTGCACAGTGGAAGCCGAGGCTAGGGACCACGGCTCCTGGTGGGAATTAGCTACTCCTGAATGTTTCTTGGCTTCTGTTGCACTGTTGCATTTTGGCAGGGGAGGAAGGAGCTCACTCTTTCTTTCTGACTGATTCAGAGGAGTCCTGATCTTGGGACTATTGCTTGAAGAGGAAAAAATTCAGTGGGAACTTTTGGATGCTGAAGTGAACTCTTTGTCTGCCCACTCCCAGCAGTGGGTGATGATATCTATTTCATAACAACAGTATTACATGGCATTGTGAGGTACTGGGAAAAATCTGGCTATGATATGCCATTTACAGAGTGTCCAATACTAGCAGTTATTCTGCCCCCATTGCCTCTATTTAGTTGCAGCTACATCTCTAAAAAAATTCCAGGAACAAAATCCGGCTTTGCAAAAGTCCTGAGTGTTGTAGGAGTAACAGTCATGTTTCCTGAAACTCTATGGCCATCTCAGGGGAAACTGGTTCCTGTCAGGATCTTTTGATAGACTGAACCGTGAAATCTTGCAGAGTGACTCTGTTCCTTGGATCCTTGGGTTCATCTTGTACCCTGGCTCCTGCCTGTGAAAAGCTGCCTGGCATTACGAGACTTGGCTCCTTGACTTCACAGGTAAGGGCTGATGGCTTTGTAGATTACTTGGACAGTCACTTTCGTGAAGTGTTGTTTTAGTAGCAGAGCTGGAGGGTCATGTTCACAGTGCAGTCATTAGCAACACAACCAAATCAAGGTCTGCAGACCATCTGTACAGCCAGGGGATATTTAATTTCCTCATTCACCATCTTTTTCCACCTTGTCAGGCATCTGTGATTTTGACCACAGTTATGCTTGAAAAAATATGGGAAAATACGGCTATGAGGTTCATCTAGATTAATACATTTCCTTATGAAATCACCACTGAAAAGGCAACCATGATGCCTTCTCAGTCCAAGCTGGGTTAGTCAGTTTTCATCCACCCCCAGCACATCCCAAACCCACAGAGACAACCCTTGTATCTCTGTTTCTGAGACTCATTTTGCTTCTGAACAGTCATTCCTACCTCAGTGAAGTTAATCCTGAAATTATGCTCCTAAACACTTTTGCTGTTCAACTCTTGGCTTTACGACTTCTTTGTTTTCCAGTAATTGAGTTTAATCTGTGGCCTAAAATGAACTGTACCTACAGTATTATCTAACTTCTTAATCAACAGTAACCGGCACCACAACATCCTGACAAACAGATTCTCCTGCTCATACACAGGCTGCATCACAGCTCTTTATATTGGAGAGAAAATGCAAAGCTGCCAGCAGAACACAGTTTTAAAGCAGAGCTGCCAAAAGACAGGGTGCTATGGGGAGGAAAATGAAATAATGCTTGCCTCTGCCTTTGCGCAGCTGCTGTTTTCTAGGATGTGTTGACTTAGGAAAGTCTTTCTTTGTGTAGTCCTCTTTCAGATGTTGCCTAAGTGCAAATATGGGCTGTTAGTTCAAATTTAGTAACAATCAGGATTGATGGAAAATCTCATACTAGGATGCGACAAAGAAATTCAATTACATACATACACTTGATTTCTATGCTAATAAGACTTACAGTAGTGCTAAAGAAACTGCATTCTTGACTACAGTGGCAGCTGGGTTTTGTCACTGAATACTGTGTTGGCAGCATACTAATGACTCATTTCTGACTGCCGACAGCTTCTTGAGTGACTTTGTACAGTGATTTAAAGCCTGGTGCCAAGCCTGCAGGAGTCACTGCGCCAGACCTGGGACCCATTTGAAGTCAGCGGGAATTATGCTGGGGAGCATAACAGGGCCAGGCTTTGGGCTAACAAGCACTGCCATCAACTTCAGCATGGCTAAGATTGGGCAGACAACCTGAATTTGCTTTCTCACCTGAGAAACAGATGATACAAATAGGCTGCATTCATGTTTGCAGCTGGGTTGAAAATGGTGTCGGTGTGGTTTTGGTTTTTTTTTAAGTTACAAACAGTCAAATACAGCTGCAATTCACAGAAAACCTCTCTTTCTCCCAAGAAGATGTGAAGATGGTGACATGGGTGGCCACAGAGTCCTCTCTGTCCTGGACTTCTCATTTTACCCACTGTATGAGGGGTGTGTAGGTGTGGTGCAGTGGAGGTGAGATGGTAATAGTCTCTTAAGCATTGCCTTGCTTGGGCTCACAACGTGGCAGTATATGTATAGGGATCAAGGGAAAGGCACATCAGCAACTGTTTGTTGGATTTTCCCTCCTGGGCGCTTCCCAGGGAAGGAGTCTGGCACCATCTCCAGCCTCCCAATACTCACAGTTCATAACTGCACCTTCTTGTTCTCTGAAGGACAAAATGGAGCCCTGATATGAGTAGATACAACTCCCTGGAAGCCAGCTTACACCTCAGAGGGGCCCAAACACAAGATTGGAGCAAGATGTTCCAGTCAAATGTGAGTGTGTTTTTTATTTAAAAAGTAATTAACACACCAACTTAACTCTGCATCCAGCTGCCTTGGTGGTGCAACACAGCAATAATAACAAAATGAGGCCAGCACCACCTGCAATTCTGAGAGCAGAGTGTAGTCTGAAGGAGAGATATTTTTGTATATTCTTTGGGGTTTTGTTTTTTTTTTTTGGTATATTCCTTATGCATCTCTTTTAAGGGGAAGAAAAATCCATGTGTAAATGCCTGTGAAGCAATGGGCAGCTCAGGTTCTCTTACAATTTCAAAAGGAATACATAGCTTGGATTTTGGGCCCCAAAAGTTAAGAGTTTGATAATGATGGTTTGTTTTGTTTTGCTTTGTACTATAACATGGATATTCTCTTTCTTGAGGACTCTAGAAAAAACTACAAAGCATGCTTATTTCCCACAGGTATACATGCTGAGAAGTAATTTATTCAAGACCTGGACCCATCTAATTTTTTTTTTTTTTCATTGAAGGCTTACTGATAATTATTGTATCAAACTCTCACCTGGTGCATGTACAGCAGCCTGGTGACTCCTAGAGCTGAACTGATGCGAGCTAGTGGGTACCCTGGCCCATTGGGGTCTGTTTCTGAGACTGGCACTCTATCTGTAGCACAGTGTGCGTTGCGTTAGTGAGCTAGCTTTACTGGGGCTAGATCTCACCTGGATGTTGCATGGCTAAGGAAAACCATGCATTGTTGCAGAAGATAAATGAGTGGCAGCACCCAGTACTTGCAAGGTGCTTATGAAATAACTCATGTCTCTGGAAGGCTCTCACCCCGGCAGTGCATCCCCCTGCTGCTTCTGTCTGCTAGTGTATCCCCCTGCACCCCGGTGAAGGCAGACAGACACCTGGTTCTCAGGGGGTGAGGGTGGGATTGTGAATGTGCCCTGGACCCCAGTGGGATCTCAGAATATCCTCACTCCATGCAGAAATTAAGGCTTCTAGTGCAGAGCAATTTCAGAGGGACCAGTTCGGCACAGATCAAAGCCATGTTGGGGAGTGCCGGCTGCCATCTGCTTCTGCTGGGGTTGTGGCATCAGCTGCCCAGGAGACAGTGTCGGCACTCTTGTTCAAGGCAAACACAGGTTTTTGTTTCCAAAAGCAAATAACCTTATCTCAGGGAAACTCTGTTTCACACAGTTATTTGAACCGAACAGGAAGTCTGTGGTTTCTTACTTTGATATTAAAATGAGCATTTTGTCTGTTTTTTTCTGGATGCTCAATGCATTAGTGAAATCTACAAGCTTAATATTTTTTAAAAAGAAATTTTCCACTAGATTCACACTGTTCCATTATATTTCATAGTTGTAATTATGTGTACTTATATTGTTCTGTCTATATATATTCACATATAATTATATTAGTGCATAGAGATATATATACACACTACTACTTATCCATACTAACAGACAGACCTGCAGTATATACTCCCTTACATTAAAACTAGTCACACAGGAAAACTGTAGGCGCAGAATATCTCTGCAGGTTCATAACTCATGATGAGAAAGGAGACAAAAGGGAAGGCAGAAGGCAAAAGAAAAAAAAAACCCAGAAACTTCTGCATGAAATTTGTTGCCTTCAACAAAAGGCACCAGAGCTGTGAGGGTGACTCACAGGAGAACCACAGAAGACAAGGCTTTGGCTCAGAGTGGATGACCAAGCTGAGACAGGTGGGAGCAGACTGGAAATGTCTGGAGTTGAGATCAATGTAGCGCTATGGCAAGAATTGGCTCCTCTGGAGCCATAGCGAGCTGTCGGGGAGGCTGCTTGAGGGGAGCCTGGGGAAGCAGGAAATAAATTTCACATGTTGGAGAGGAGGGATTTCCAAGAACAGTTTTCCTCCTACTCACCCCTGCAGAAAGATGGCTTTGCACCTACCCCAGCTCGGGCCGTAGGCTGAAAGCTACTACTGAACCCACAGAAGATCGGATTAGGTACGACAGAATGTCAGTGGTTTGTACAGCTTGAAAAGTGCAGAGCAGAGCTTAAAGAAGTAAAACTAAACACAAAATAACAGCAGAAACTTCATGGGTTTTTAAATTACTAGCAGTTTTCCAGTGTATCCCTTTGCATTTTGGCTTCATTGTCTTTTAAAGATAATTTTCCATTAAACTGACTCAGAATTGTTGCAGGATAACTACAGGCTCAGAAAGTCAGTTCTACTGGTCCTTATTTGTGGTATTCTTGTATCCCAGTAGATTACAGAAATGCCTTCTTCTCTGGTGTTTCTCTGCGGAAAGGTTTGGGAGTGATTACAATCCAACAGCAATTGTTACTCCCTCTCCAACACATCTGGAGATCAGTCATGCCCTCTAAGCACCTGTACTGCAAAAAAACCAACAGTAAAACCACGACTAGTCAATCTGAACATCAGTATTTTATGGTAGGGCTGGTAATGTATTTGTTCAGTGCTTCTGTTATGAACCTCTGTTGTAAACTGCTGATGGCTGTGGCAGATATACCCATTGGACATTAAATTTTTCATGTTGAGTGTCTGTCTGAAGCTGGTTCTTCATTTTTATATTGCTGCCAAAGTAGTTCCACTGTTTTCAAGAATGAAACTATAGAGGAACATATTATTTCACTTCTGTTAAAACATCCAGGCAGAATGGTGTACTTGTGCAGCTAACACACATGGAAACCCACCACCGGCCTCACCAAAGTGCCCAGGGACCCACACCAGTATCTGGCACTTCAGCCTCCTTTTACTGCTGGCAAATGCTGGAGGAACCCAGATATGTGCCAGCACAAAGCGTCTCCACCATGGCTCTGCATACGAGTGAGAGGATGTCAAATGCTGCTGCCAGCTCTCCTGTCAGCTCAAGTGGCAGAGGTCCCTTCATTTGAACTCTTGACTCACTCCTGGAAGGTATCACTGGAACCATGCACAGCACAATTTTTGGCCCGGGGTGGGGGGGGCTGGATTTCTCTTTTTTGACCCCAGAAAATGACAAGCAGTTGCATTTTAAGAGTGCCATGTTTGCAAAGCCTGGGTAGCCTTGCTGCAGCCCCCTGGGACACTCTGATAGGGCCTCTAATTACATGGTCACGCAGTGTTTTCCCCCCACAGGACTCCTGTGTCTTTCAGGGATCAAGGATGGCTGGTGTTCTTCTAATGAGCAGCTGTTCAATATTTGGTTTTCTCCTCCTTTCGCAGCGTGTGGTTCTGGGGACATTATTCAAGCCCTGCTCTGAATATAGAATTATTCATTTCTTTGTAAGCTTTTCTTTTTTTCCCGCAGTGCTTCTTGCTTAATACCTCTGTGCTTCACAAATGTAATTTTGCAAGACTCAGGTGAAGTCAGAAGAGGAGAAACAAAGAGTAAGGCAAAAAAAGCCATTCTACTAATGTGAGGGGACTGAATTTCAGATGTGTGCCTTGCAAAGTAAATATACAAATAAATCTAAACATTTAGCTGTTTATCAAATTGTGAGTCTGTGGGGGACAGCATGCACCAGGGAGCACGTGCTGGCAGCAGGAGGGCTTCATGCAACCACGGCATTGATGGGTGAGTGGGACTGTGCAGCCCCTGCCCTTCCCCTCGGATAGGGTACCTGCATCTCTGTAAGGTGATGATGAGTGGTTTCCAACTTGCTCTCTTCCCACTCATAAACCTGGCAAATTTTAGCCAATTCCAGATCTTCACAAGCGTGAGAAGGAAGGATGTGACAACCATAATACATTCAGTAATTTATGGCTGCTCTTGCAGTGCATGCTAACAGAGTCAATGGTATTTGAAGTTGTGTCCTGGGAACACTTGGATTAGGCTGTTCAAAACAGGCTGTTTAACCTAATCTATTCATTGTTATCAAGCTTTAAAGTTAACAATTTCTTGCAGCTTTCAAAACTGAATTGGAAGTGTTCTAATTTTGTCTTGGCTGAGGTCCAACAACTGTTTGAGGGGTGGAGCTGCAGAGAGCGATACTGACTGACTCCGGGTGACTGCTGTGCAAATTAAGCTCCTGAAGGTAGATCAGGTCACCAGCAGTAGCTGGCAATTTTCTAATGTATTTATGACTTATGTCTAGTTTTCGGAGTTTTTTCAAACAAAGCAAACACATGTCAATTCAAACGAGTTAGCAGTATGAAGCTGCAGACACTCACAGTTACTCATGCATTCACCCACTTGGTCTTCACAAATAAGATTTGCCTTCAGGAATCACAGGTCTCTGAAAGCAGGGGAAAAGTCTAGAGAAGGAAAATCTTTGGTGGAGCAGCATCATTTAAAGCAACTGGACATAGAAGTCTATGTGACCTGACAGATGCAGCCATAAGTGCCGAGAGAGCTGCCAATGCCATTGCAAGGTGACTATCAATCATCTTTGATGGGTCGTGGCAACTGGGGGAGGTTTCTGAGGACTGGAAGAGAGCAAATGTTGTGCCTTGTTCAAGAAGGACAAGAAGGAAGACGAAGGGAACTACAAGCAATTCAGTCTTGCCTTGTTTCCTGGGAAGGTGATGGGGCAAACTCTTTGGGAATCACTTCCAAATGTATGGAGGACAAGAAGGTGACTGGGAGTAGTGAGCATGGATTTATGAAGGGAAGATCATGTCTGACCATCCCAGTAGCCTTCTACAGTGAATTGACCAGCTCAGTGGCTGAGCAGAGAGCAGCATGTTGTTTATCTTGACTTTAGCAAGGCTTTCAACAGTCTCCCATAATATCCTCACAGACAAATTGATGAAGTACAGGCTACATAAAAGGACAGTGATGAGGGGATGGGACTAGACAGTCTCCAGGGTCCAGTTCCAGCCACAACTATGCTGTGGTTCTAAAACAGATGCAGGCTTTGGTCACCCAATTTAATAAAAATTATTATATTTGCTTTTCAATAGGCACATTTAAAAATTTAAAATACCTTTCTGAGTGCATCCAGGGTAGTCAGATGAGTTGCCTCAGGTGCCACAAAATTTTGTTTTGAAAAGAGACTTTTGCCCTTGGTGGAAATGATGAGAAATGATGATAAAACCTTAAGTGAAAGATGAGGGTGGATAACACCATCAGCCATCAGCAGTGGTCTTCTCCTGCATCCAAGCCTAGCAGCTGCCTTTCAGGCTGCAGCACCCTGGGCTGTTATCCCCTCTGAAGAGCCAAGATGGTGTCTGCATGAGAGCACTCTCCACCCAGCTCCCATGGGGACGGGTACAGCACAAAGCTGCTCGATGCAGCCCTGTGCTTCCTGATGAACATTGGCTGACGGGCTGCATGCAGGCTGGGAGCTGGGTCAGCCCTGATATCTCTTCGCATGCCGTGTAGTACATTCTAGGTGAGTTCAAGAGAGATGGAGACGTATGCCTGACTTGGGGGACACTGCGGGAGTTCCTGCTCCTGGACAGGGGAGAAAGCCACCAGCGTGCATCCAGTTATGACATGGGCTGCAGCAGTTGAGAAGCCACTCACTCAAGTGATCTTCCCCTGGGACAGAATTTTACTTACAATCCATAAAGCTTAGACAAGTAAGGTGAGATTAGAAAATTACTGAAGAGGAATGGAAACACCAGCTGGAGCTGAGAAGCAAAAGTCTGACCGGATATCTGCACCCCGGCGGCGAGCTGTTGGCTTTTGTCCCCAGCTGTGATAGAAAGAGAGATGTGAGCAGGAGCTTCACGGGATGATGGTTACTATGGCTACCCTCACACGGTCCATCCAGGCATCCATCTGCTTGGCTCACAGGGCTGGAAAAGATACACTGCTGCTTTTGAAAGCTGATGGTAATCTATCCTCGCTGTCTGGACAGGGATGATATCCTTCTCTGAGATCAATTTTGCCCAGCGTTTTTTAAGCTATGAAAACCATTCTAACAGCAAAGTCATGTTGACAAAGAGAGTGTTGTTTCCTTTCAATAGTTGTTTTATTGTTACCAAAGAAGGGTACAATGTTAATGGAGAGGTACCAGTAGGTCCCCAGCACACTGAAACGCACCAGCTTCAGTGAGAATTTAACCCTTCAGATTTCCCTGGGAGATTGCATACTCCTGTCAGCATACCATGGTTTTGGTTTGACACATTCATAGAGAAAGGGGAATGCAAGTTGGAAATGCAGAAGATACTGTCTGTAATTGTTCATGAGCCTTGTGGATGGCCAAATACAGAAACTGTGGAATAAGCATATAGGGATTGTGGGACAGACTGTGTTTCTTCCTGCTGTAAAGTACTTATTGCTCTGCATAGTTTTGCTGGTGAGTGGGACACATGGGGAAAGTGCCACATAGTGCGAATTACAGTATAAAGCACTAATCTTGCAGTAGGTGTTTTAGAAAAGCTGGGCTAGGAAAAGTTTTTTGAAAAGTGTTTGTTTAGATTTAAAAAAGAAAAAAATCTCTTTGCTGGGGAGATACCTGATCAGATAGATTTTACATGTTCCTCCACTCCAGTGATCCTCTGTGTGAAGATGGTCTTTCATTTAGAAGCTGGTCTGGGATGAAAAAAATTCTGCCAAATATTAATTATCTTGCTCGTGGGCAGTTTCTTAGTCCTCATCATTTGATACTACTGTGACTGTCACATTAACTGTTTTATATGGCTATTCCTCTTTGGAAAAGTCCTGCAAAAGCAGAATTCCTGATGGACACACAGTTGACATCTGTGGACTATATGCAGAGTACATTGCAGTATGCAGGTAAATATGAAAAGCACAAATGCCTATTCAGTGCAAGCTTGTTGCATGCATATTATATACATCCTCTTGATTCGTGTGCCTTGAATGCAGAGTGCAGTTTTGTTTACCTCTTGGAGTGTCACTGGTAAACACAGCAGTGGGTTCCTCCTCCTTTTGTCACGGTGCATTGGGGTGGCTGGGGGCTCCAGGAAGCTGAAATCAGGTTCTCTGTTTCCTCTGTTAGCTGTGTCACATAGAAGAAGCAATCATTTAACAAGTCAGTAATTTGTCTTATCATTCTCCTTCCTGCCAGCTTTATCTAAGCACTCTGTCTTCCAGGAAACTGGAATCTGTTACACTAGCAAGACGGGCTCTCCAGCCCTGACTGATAAAGGTGTAGACTATGGGACTTACAAATGATTTTAGTTAGAAAGGCTTTGTTACCAAGGCAAGTAGGATGTAATACGGTGACAGCAAGCAACAATCCACATCCTGGGCGTAGAAGTGTGTGTATGCGTGTGTATATTTAAGTATACATGCTCATTTCTGCTTGTCAGCATAAATCCATTTAAAAAAGTTTCCTCGCCTGATCTTTGGTGTAGCAGATGCTGGGCTGCAGGCAGTATTACCTTTCTAGAGGAGGGTAGATTTGAGTTCTTAATCTCACGGCCTTAGTTTGTTTTTTTGGGGATGCTGAAGGGCAAGATGAATGATGTGCCCTTCCTACAGCCTGTTCTTCACACTCCAACTTGCCTGTTGACTTGTTCAGTATATATAAAGGGGTTAGAATACATTAACATTATTTTCAGATGTCTGATTTTTGACTTGGAAAATTGTTGGTTTCATCTTCTCTGCCAGATGGCTGAGGAAAGAGCAGTCTATGCTTTGTGCTAAGTGTTTGTGTGAGAATCTGAGGAAGCAGAGTCCAATTAGCATAAAAAGCCATTGTGGTCTTGCAAAATCTGGGAATGGGAAGTCACTGAAATAGAACGAGCAATCACCTGCCTAAAATAAAATTAACTGCAGCTGTAAACCAGAACAGCTCAGTGAATGGTACCTAGCTGAGTCCATGAGCCTCAGAAGTGATTAACCATCATGGGTGACAGAAATGAAGTACCATCCTGACATCTTGACTCCATTGTCTATATGGGAGAGATTATAGCACTCCTTCAGGAAACCCACCATCTGCTGCATATATCCAGCTTCTGCCCTGGAAACTGTTGAGAAAAATCACCAGGAAAAGGCATTCTGAGCTGCTAATCCATGCCTACTTCCACTTCCATCCTAATCTAATATATTCTTGATAGAAATGCACACTTCTAATCTGAAAATATTATACCCTTGACTAAATTTTGTTCCACTTTTTATGACTCACTCCAAAATACATTTGCAATAACCAGGTGTGGATTTACTGGGGGAGGATGGAGGGTTGCATCCCGTACTGCCTGTATACTGCCTGAGATCTAGGCTCAGGTAAGGAGGATGGGCTGTGTAAAGGGCTGCTGGAGCAGGACTTCACACTTTGGCCTTTCTTGCTCCTCAAGACTCCCGGAGGATCTTCATCACTACTCTGTCTCCTGAAGGCAAGCTGCAGGGGCTGAGCTTTTGGAGAGATCCAGCCTGGAGAGAGGCACTGGGCAGGAGGTGTCTCAAAGCAGAGTATGATGTGGCTGAGGGGCAGGTGTAGAGGTGTAGCCCCTCTGTGCTAAGGGGTATGTATAGAGGCTGCTGTCTCTTTACAGCTACCAGAACAGCCTACCATGCCTGTGCCCATCATACAGCTACATGCAGCTCTGCAACAAACAATGTTTGGCTTTTTAGAGGTTAGCAAAATTTGTGTGGTGTCCCCTAAGAATCCTCTTACTGTTTTTAGCTCGGAGGATATAAAATCTGTTCCTCTGTATCTATTCTAGATTTGCTCTCAACAGTATCAGTGCCACTTTGTCCCTTTCCTCCTCCCAAAATGTGATGTCTCTTGCCAGCTTTCCTCTGAACACTCGCACTCATGTACACACCAGAGTCCGAAGCTTCACCACAAACATTTCAATGGAGACACTGTTCTAGGGATATCTGATGGGGAATATATTTCTGTTGACCTTTAGCATATCTCACAAGCTTTCCTGGGTTTTGCAAAACTATGAAGGGAATGTGCTACGTACAGAGCAATTTGGAACAATATAGTTGTCTCCTTTTCAGAGGCAGGAAGTGAAAATGCAATATTAACTCCCCTGCAATTGCCAGGGAAGGTTGGGATCGTGTAATGGCTGTAGTTGGAATTTAACCACAGTTAATGGAAACATCTCCATGCACTAGAAAAAATGCCATTAAATTTCCGATGACAGAAGCAAATAACATTGGACATGTCAGACCAGCTAAAATGCAAATGCATTGGAGCAGTCATTACATAGATGCAGAGGGAAATAAGGGAGAGTTAACCAGGAGAGGGGAATGGGCATTCCTCTGTGTGGGAGCATGCTGCCCAGTATCGTGGAGAAGAGCCACATGGGTGTTCAGATCTCCATTTGGATCATGGCTGGAACAAGCTCTAGTGAGAAAAATTCTCTGGCCTGAGGGACATTTAGAAAAGCCAGGAGAAACACACTTGCTGAGAAGGATTACTACCACTTTGCTTTTAGGTTGGGCCCTGGGGACACAGGTTAAACAAGTTGCCCAAGGCAAAAAATAAGCCTGGAGAAAAGCCCAGCAACCCAATTCCACAGCCCAGCGCCATAGCTCTTACTGTTCTGTTAGGATGTGTGTAATCACAGAATCATAGAATCATGGAATGGTTTGGGTTGTAGGGGACCTTAGAGATCATCTGCATCCCTATGGGCAGGGACAGCTTCCACTAGATGAGGTTGCTCAAAGCCTTGTCCTTCCTTGTCTCTGCCAGGCCATGGTGCTCCAGGCACAACTGCTCCCCATGTGCTCTGCCCTGAAAGCTCAATGAATCACAGAATCACAGAATGT